>NC_048305.1:18447946-18598072 GCF_013100865.1 Trachemys scripta elegans | reverse complement strand
TTTACTTTCTCATTTTCACTTCTGCTTTTATAAATATTGCAGAAAAAAGGAGCAACAGGTAAACGCTCACAGGAAAGCACAAGGAAAGAACCCATGACAGGAAAGAAATTTACTCTCAGTGCCTGGTCCTAAAATGTAAATGAAAACAACTCAACATCACTGGATATTTTTGCACAGTGGCTTCTTCTAAAAACAAAAATGACAATGTTTGACATGATTATGTATGAATTAATTGGCTGCATCCGATGAAGTGGGTTGTAGCCCACGAAAGCGTATGCTCATATAAATTTGTTAAAACAACAAGGAGTCTGGTGGCACCTTAAAGACTAACAGATTTATTTGGGCATAAGCTTTCGTGAGTAAAAACCTCACTTCTTCGGTCATCCGAAGAAGTGAGGTTTTTACTCACGAAAGCTTATGCCCAAATAAATCTGTTAGTCTTTAAGGTGCCACCAGACTCCTTGTTGTTTTAACAAATTTATATGAGCATACGCTTTCGTGGGCTACAACCCACTTCATCGGATGCAGCCAATTAATTCATACATAATCATGTCAAACATTGTCATTTTTGTTTTTAGAAGAAGCCACTGTGCAAAAATATCCAGTGATGTTGAGTTGTTTTCATTTACATTTTAGGACCAGGCACTGAGAGTAAATTTCTTTCCTGTCATGGGTTCTTTCCTTGTGCTTTCCTGTGAGCGTTTACCTGTTGCTCCTTTTTTCTGCAATATTTATAAAAGCAGAAGTGAAAATGAGAAAGTAAATTTAAAAGTCCATCTTTATTGTCAGGATTGGCCTTTGAACCACCCATTTTTTGCCTTTGAAGTTTTCATGAAATTGATTGATGATCCAATTTGCTCGTCATCCAGATGAAGTATCCTGTTACAGACGTGACCAGTAATACAGACGTGTTAAGTGTTATGTCAGCTTTTTCATTATACACTTAGCTTCATGATGTGACCCAGAAGACCATTGGTGCCACCTAGAAAGAGTTCACTATTCTGTGTCAGCAACTCCCATCAGGCCTGACAAACTCACTACACTCAACACACTGCTTTCATAGTACTTATCCCAAAAGTATCTTGTAAGGTTGCAAATGAAAGCCTATGTCACACTGGTCATTATATCATTATGAACTGTTTGTACTGACACTATATAAAGAATTATATATATATACTGAAATCATGCTTTAAAGTCTGCAACAAGGCAGAGTGGACCAACAAATCTTCTGCCAGACAAAATCATGTCTATTTACCTATCTCTGTATCCAATGTAAATAAAGCATTGTAAAGCCAACACAATGGAAATCCTGTCTGCATGTGAAGTCAACAACAAAAAAATAGGAGGGAGGGCATTTGAAACCAACGTGGGAAGCACACCAGAGAATAAGCCACAGGGGAGAAGAGTCTTATCTGGGGGTGAACTTTAAGAGGGGCATCAAAAAGCTTTACTGGACTATTAGAGGAAGAAAAAAGGACCCTTTACATATCCTTCACTAAGGAAAGCAAAACAGAGGGTGTTTTTTGTGTTCATGAAAATTGCATTCTGGCCATGTGGGCTTGCAATGCTGGGACATTGTTTTAGGTGAGAAATTGCTTTGGACAAGGGCTTTAGCGTGTTACGGTTAAGTTTGGACTCTAAGAAGCATATTATCCCTTGTATTTTACATGTAACCTGTTATTATCCTTGCTTACAATCTCTTACATTTTAATCTTTGTAATGTGATGAAGTCACACCTGACAATTCTGGAAGAGTGGTCCTGTTGGGTTCTGGGAGGTGGGTAGGCCCATGCCCACCCACAGCTAAATGCCCCTCCCTCAGCCTAGGGGAGGAGCCACTGAGCCCGGGACTCCAATAACTAAGAGGCACAACAGAAGAAAAGCAAGAACAGGTGTGAAGGTCAGAGAGCCCACTGCTCCTCAATCTAGAAGAGTGGTCCTGTTGGATTCTGGGAAGTGGGTGGGTGCAAATTATGGACATCTGCATCTAATGAAGGGCATACAATGACCTTTAAAAACCTCTTTTAGTGGGGGGTTAGAGGAAGGATGAGAAGCAAGCTACAGAAGGGTTGTTTGCAGTGAGGGGGAAAGGGCTTCCCCTAGGTAAACAGCTGTTTTGTTCACCATATGGAGAAATCTTGTGTTTGTTTCTGTTTGGAGAGGTTCCCAGTGTAGCTGGGCCCAGAGTGGGTTACAGATGGTGGCTGGCAATTAATAGCCAGCTTAATAAGAGGCAATACTCCAGTGGGATTTGGGAAAATGTATTTTTTGTTTGTTTAAAGAAGCCCCTTGGGCCAACCCTAAACAAACCAATGTGAAGTATTACCACAGCAATGCCAGAGGGAGAAATGCTGAGCCCTCATGTGATGAAAGAGGTGCATTGTCACAGTACATAAACTCATATTTGTTTTTACTTTAAGTAGATTCCAGTGCTGTGCTGTTATAAAGGAATGATCCTGAGTTGTGCTAACTAAGCAGTGTGTACACTCTCTCTCTGAAGACAGCTTACATGGCTATTGCTGTGAGTGTCTTGTGACACAAGCTGGACACTACAGGGGAGCTAGGATGTTGATATGTGTCTGTCACTAGCCTGCATGAGGGTTAGGTCTGCAAAGACCTGCAATTTGGTGCTTGGCTGTGACCAGAGTCTGTTGGTTTCAGGGAACCAAAGTACAGCAGGCATTTAGGCAAGACTCTCCACACTAAGAGCAGGTGGTGAGGTGTCTCACAATTGGGAATACTTCTGGGTGAGTATTACACATGGCATGTGATATCAAGCTTCAAGTTATGTTAAACTGAAATCAGCTAGCCTCTAAGTATTCTGCCTGGCAGGGTTGCCACAAGGTGAACACTGGCCTACGTGAATTGTCCTGATGTTCCCTTTGCCCTTTTCATACCCAGAATCTCAGACTACTTAATATCAAGGAGGAATTCAATAATAAGCTTGTGAATGCAATGCAGGCCTTATGAGCAAAAATAGGAAATCTGTGCAGACAGAACATGTCTCCTCCTGAGCAGCCTTAGACTGTCACACCAGCGCACACAGCTACCATGCTGATGTGTGGTAGAGCTAGGCAGACAGATAGTTCACCATTCATAGCACTCCTACACTACGCGGTGTGGCTATGTGGATAGCCATGCCTTGCAATAACAAACTAGTGAGGTTTCTGGCAACTCCAGGTCTCCCGGGCCAGCGTTGCTTTGGAGGCAAGTGTCAGATTTTGAAATTACACCTTAAAAACTGCAAAACATAATTGTGGAAGGATGATTGTAATGAGGCGCTTCTCAGAGCCTGGCACCCCGCAGGCACTTCAGCCCTCACAGGGATGAGTGGGCAGCATAGGTGCTGGAACTAGGGGTGCTGCCGCACCGCACCGCACCCCCTGGCTTGAAGTTGTTTCCATCCTACACCGGGTTTGCAGTTTGGTTCAATGGCTCTCAGCACCTCTACGATACACATTGTTCCAGCCCCCTGGTGGGAAGCGGAACCCGAACAGAACAGGCTAATACCAATGATTTTCCGCATCCACCCGGCTGCCTGCCCCCGCCCATCTCTTCCCCGCTCTCAGCTCCCCCTCCCCATTCCTACCCCATTGATCCGGCCTTGCCGCCCACCCCCTCCCCATCTCTCCCGCCCTCGTCTCCACCGGGTGCTGCCCCCTCCCCCGCTCGTCTTGTCTCCTCCCCTCGGCGGGCCGCGCAGGGCCGGGCGCCCGCCTCCCGCTCCCGCCTGCCCGGCACTGGCTGACTCTCTTCCGGCGGCGGGCTGTGCGGAGCGGCGGGCGCTGTGAGTACGCGGCAGCGGGAACCCCGCAAGGGTTAACGCCACCTGCCCTCCCCACCCCCGGGGACCTGGGGCAGCCTCCGGGAGGCTTCCTGCCGCAGCCCCCTCCACGCGCGGGGAACTGGGTACTCCTCTGCAGCGAGCCCCCTCCCGGGCAATCGCATCCCCAAAAGACCGGTGACTGGGTGGCAGCTTCCCCCGGGGGTTAAGTCCTTCTGCAGAGTCCCTCCCCCTATGCAAGAGGGAGGCCTGGGGGTCATCCCCTAATGCAGCAACCTCCCTCCAGGTTAACCCCCCAATTAATAAACAGGCATGAGATTGTAGAGTGGGGGTGTCTGTGCTTGGCCCGTGCCCTCCACGGTTCATAGGCTAGCTAGTAGCATGCACACTCGCCCTGGGTGACCGGTGGGTTCCTCCTGCTCCTCGTGTACCCCCAACCTGTACACGCATGTGACTTGACTAATGCACCCGGTTTGGGGAGCGATGTATAATCAAGATGAGGGCATTAAGGAGGCAAGTGGGGCAGATTTATACCTAGGCACAGTAAAGACCCTCAGTTTCAATCCTTTCAGGAAAAGATGCATTATAATGAGAAAAAGTACCATGATGAGGGCCATATAGAGTGTCTAGTTAAAAAGAAATAATTCCTCATTCAGTTTCCTGTTGACACAGATAAGGGGAAGAAAACACATTAACCCTCCAGAGGAGGCAAGTTTGAAGCAATTGCTTTTGGGGATGAAATGAAAAGCTTGAAATAACTGTTCGTTAGCAGTGGGTAGTCACCCACGAAAGCTCATGCTCCTATACACTGTTAGTCTATAACGTGCCACAGGACTCTTTGCTGCTTTTACAGATCCAGACTAACACGGCCACCCCTCTGATACTTGTTCGTTAGCAAAGAAGCTCTTTGAAAAAATAGGGGAGAAATGTGTGGTGAATGCCCATGTGTAATTCAGGGGAGGCAGAGATCCGAGGAGAGGTTGTAAATTGAAAGCACACTGCTGAGTTGGCTGCTGCTGCAAACCTCTAGCATCTGGAGGTGGCTTCAGTGCAGAATGATGAAATCTCCCTTTAAGTTACACACCAAAGATGGCTGCTGTATTGAAGAGTCAGTCTCAGCAGCAGGCCCTATCCATTTAACACAGACTATAGCTTTTGTTGCTAGGCTACAAACAGGACTTACTTTTTGCCTTATAAATGTATCTGGGAGTGTTGTTGTGATCGGAGGGGCTGGTTCTAGCATGTGATGTGTTTTTATTAATGCCGTTGGAAAAGTAGACATTGCAGTAAAAGCTTTCTGGTTTCAACTGATAGTTACCAGCAAATGCTATTTTAGGGTAGAAAAAATTTGGCAACTCATTTGTAATTTTCTGTATCACTATCTTGCAATGCCGCTGACTCCCAGCTATCATCTTTTAAGCTGGGGCTGCCAGCATAACGCAGAGAGGGAACAGTACTGCTAAATGACAAAGATAAATCTGAAATATGCTGAAAATTTGGCATCATGTAAAGATGCTCCTCTCCCCAAAATTATCATTTAAAACAATCTAGCACTAATTATAATGAGAGGTGTTGGCCTCATGTCTCTGGAGCCTGAAGTCTTTTTATCATCAGAACAGTTACAGTATGAGTATTTGCAATGTGTGCTGCCCCATCATTGCCTTGTCAGACTGCTTCAGCCTTGAGGTAGAGGGGTCATCTTTTCCAGGTGGGAGGGAGTAGTTTGGTCCCCAAGGTCTTCAGTCCCTGGCTTCTCCACAGAAACTGTCAAAAGACAGGTCATTATGATGGGCATTTTCAGGTCTGAGGGAAGGAAAATCCATATCCATTGGGGACAAGACTGAGACTACTCAAAAAGAGCACATCTACACAGCAGTTAAACACCCGGGGTTGGCCTGAGTCTGCTGACTCGGACTCAGGCTGCAAGGATGTAAAATTGCTGTGTTGGGCCAGACCCCAAGATCTGGCATCCCATGAGGTAGGGAGGAGGGGTCTCAGAGCCCGGACTCCAGCCCAACCTCGGACATCTACACAGCGATTTTTATCTCTGCAGCCCTAGCCAGAGTCAGCTGACCCGGGCCAGCCATGGCCATGCTGCAGGTCTTTAATTCTAGACCCAAAAAGGGTGACGGGGGTCGGATCTCTTGATGATGACCTGTTCTGTTCATTCCCTCTGGGGCACCTGGCAATGCTACTGTCAGAAGACAGGATACTGGGCTAGATGGACCTTTGGTCTGACTCGGTATGGCCATTCTTATGTTCTTAAAAGGCCAGTGTGTTAATTTCAAAATTAAGCAACTGAGAATGGTTAGCAAATTTTCATAGCATTAGCATCCTCATAAATCATGCTGTGATGTTTGGCGCATCATAATAAATTATAAGGGTGTCGGCTTAAATTAATAGTTACTGCCATTCGCTTAAATGAGCTTTTGCATCACAGCAGTTTGTTTTAATGCCATCTCCCATTCTGATAGGCAAGGTTGCACAGGGCTTGAAAAATGTACCCAACATCATTGGTGGCAGGTATAATAGGCCAGGGGAGACTCTGCCTCCCCTAGCGCTGCCGCTGGACCCCGGTTGCAGGTTCTAGGGGGGAAATTTTTGCTTTTTATTATGCCCCATGCAGGTTCTGGGGTGGCTGAGGAGGCAGTATGTGCTGTTCAGCTTCCTGGGATCCTCAGAATTTTCTCCGTGGACTCCAGGGCGATTACTGATGAACCCAGGTTGCTGTCTGAATAACACATTCCGCTTCCTCAGCCGCCCCGGAACCTGCATGGGGCATAGCAAAAGCTCAGGTTCTTCTTCCGGAAGAAGAAAAGAGCTTTTGAATTTTTGAGGGGTGGCTTGGGGTCTGTGGAGGGGAGGTGTGGCTGCGGGGGCTTCGGCCAGCCCAGAGCTCCTCTGAGCAGGTTTTGGGGGGCTCAGGGCTTCAGCTGGCCCAATGCTCCTCTGGCCATGGGGGTGAGCTAGAGGGGGCCAGGAATCTTGGGCTCTGGCCGTGGAGGGGAGCCAGGGGGTCTCAGGGCTCCAGCCACGGGGAGGGAGCAAGGGCTCTCGGGTGTTGCAGGGAGGGGGGCTCGGGGCTCAGGCTGTGGGGGGGAGGGGATATTGGGGCTCCAGCTACGGAGGGGGGCTGCAGCCGCGAGGGGGGCAGGGATCTCAGGGCTCTAGCCCCGGAGGGGGTCGCAGGCTGCTGCAGGGAGGGGGGCTCAGGGCTCGGGCAGTGGGGGGAGGGGATCTTGGGGCTCCGGCTGCGGAGGGGAAGGGGGGCTGTGGCAGTGGAGGGGGCTTGGGCTGTGAGGGGGGCAGGGATCTCGGGGCTCTGGCCACGGAGAGGGGCTTGGGCTGCAAGGGGGCCAAAGGGGTTTGGGAATCCGGCCACTGCAGGGCTCAGGCTGCCAGGGGGAGGAGGTCTCGAGGCTCCGGCCGTGAGGGGAACAGGGGGGCTCAGGCTCCAGCCGAAGAGTGGTGGGGGTGGAAGGGGCGGAGCCAGGGGCTAGCCTCCCCAAAGTGGGGTTTGACCCACTGCCCATGCCCAGCATCTACTAGCCCAAACACTAAGCCTACTCAGCAGGCTGAAATAACATCAGTACCCCTCCTGAGCTAAACCTCTTTCCCTGTCTCATGCAGGTTAAATACATCCCTGCTAGTCTTTCTCTGGAAGCACTCTGCTTCTGCAGTTAAAGCTGGACCTCCCACACAACCTGCCTCCTCCTCATTCAATTTATGCTGGTCAGACACACAGAGTGCTCTACTGGAGTGGCAGGAGGACCCTTGTCTTACCAACATAGCCTGCTGCTATGGTGACAGGCATCTGGGGCCATTCTCTTGGACTTCAACCTGCCCAGAAACAGGGATCATCAGGCTGAGGATCAGAGAGATGTTGGATAGAGTGAAGGAGAGAAATGGTGGGTCCCCTGCCTGCCAGCACAACAGAACTCCCTACCAAGCAGAAGGGTTGGGAGTGGGAGGGCTTTGCTGACATCGACTCAGCAGAGTCCTCTCCTGGGATTTCCCACCCTCCCGCCCTAGTGCCTTTGCCTGAGGTTTTGGAAGTTGCAGTTCCCATTGTACATAAACGCTGTCTCCTCAATCATTAGCAGTGTTGGAACCCTCCTGCCCACCCATCATAAGAACATTAGCTGTCCCCTTTTCACTCTGGCGCTAGAGATGTCCATCTGTAGAATTAGGAAGGCATCACTGCCTCGTTTACACTTGGTTCACTTTTAGAAGTTTATGTTCACAATTATAAGGTCTAGAAACTTTATTTTATTTTTACTTTATTCAATGAATGCTTAGATTCTGCAGAAACTGGTAACACTTGTACAGAGATTTCTATTCACCCAGGAGTTAATGAATTTGTCACTGTGATTTTAGTAACCAGTACAATTTAAAATGTTCTAAAACCTTAAATTTTGACTACAGCTAACTTCAGTGCTGTTCATTTGTATTTTAATGTGAGTAAAAAAGTTACCAAGTGTATGGGCCCTTCGAAAACTCATCTAATCTGTGACTAATTGTATCACATGTAGTTGCTGCTTCATTTGTGACTGTTGCGTCAGGTTACAAAATAGCTGTAGAACATTTTACATTTAATAAAGAAAAAAGTGAACTTTGAAACATTACAGTTGAGAGTTTAATTCCTGATGACTTCTGAACGTGCAGTTTTCAGACGCGTTGCAGCTACTGTTGTTATCCTTTAAACAAAGTTTAAAGTCTTCCCCTGCTGCTGATTCCATGGTAAAACTAACAGTAGCCTTTGTACTAAAAACTGCTGTTTAGACTTTGCTCTGGTTTGTGATTTAATTTTCAGGGGAGGATACTGTCACTTCTTATGATATTTATAAACTTTATTTCCCGTTAAGACAGGTTTCAGAGTAGCAGCCATGTTAGTCTGTAACCGCAAAAAGAACAGGAGTACAGGACACTTGAAAAAAAATTGCAAATGTTTCCATCTTATCAAAGAGTAAGTAAGGAGGGGCAAACTTGAGTGTGTTTGGTAGTATTTCTTTTAGATGCCCCTTCAAATTACCCTCCTAAATATCAGAAGGGGAGCAGAAAAGACATAAAAACTATTAAATAAAGTTTCTATCAAAAACTGATTTAAAAAAATTAGTCAATTAAAAAATAAGTTCTTATCCGTTATGCACAAACATCTTTTATAATGTCTTCTAAAGTGCCATGCACACCTAACTATATATGAAGATAAGGACCCTGGTCTGAGGAGTCTAATCTCAGGCCATGTTTCTGCTTAGAATTGCATATGGACTACTCACAGTGCATCAAGTTAAGCACAGGCATGGTTTTATTTATTTATTTATTTATTGCAGGACTGGGGCATCCCTAGTTCCAACTACTCAGACACTTAAAATTATCCATGTTTGTCAGTATTTGCAAGACCTGGGCCTAAATGGAACATAATGCAGACAAAGGAGGAGGAAGAGATGCAGGAGAGAAAGTTATACATAATTTTATGCATCTGACTTCTTTCTTAACAAGACTGTATTGAAGTTAGACTAAACTGACATAGGACAGTTGTTTTTTTTACCCAACTAACTTAATCTGGAGGCACTGCGGTCCAATGGATAAGAACATTGGACCTGATCACTGGATGATGCTGTTGTAGGAGACCTAGTTTCTATTTCCAATTCTGTCATTGCCTTTCTCTTTGTCCTTTGACAAGCCATATAACCTCTCTGTGATTGAATTTCCACATCTGTACATTCAGGATAATGATTCCTTCTTTTATGAAGCATTCGGAGATCTATAAGTGAAAAGTGGTTTATAAATATTGTTGTTTAAGATATTTTTCCTCATAATCTTGAATTCTGGATTAGAACCATCTGGATCTATATGTACAAGTTTTATTAAAAAGTAAATATACTTTGAATTCAAGTGGTGGATGTGTTGTGTTACTGGAATCAGTGAAAAAAAATTATTGTCCAAAAGTAACAAACAAAAAATATATATGCTTATATATCCACAACAGAAACAATTGTTTAACTGTGTTATATAAAAATATCTTTGGGGTTTTTAATACTTTCCCATAGTGCGTGTCCTTGCATTGTGACAGTCACTTCAGCTTGACTGTTCAGTGTGAATTATGTTAATAGTTGACATGTCTGCATAATTAATTTTGTTTTTCAGCATCTCTGCTACTGAGCTGTTTGAAAAGAAATGCTGACAATACCTGGAAGCTGAATAACTGATGAGATAATTGTGCTGCTTGTGTTTAATTTTCTCAGATTTTGAAGCACCAGGGATGAAAATGTTGTGGCGCTATTGATTCAAAACTCTTATTAAATAGATTATTCCACTTCTGGTGGTGTTTATTAAATAATGTAATCTCTGGAAGTGATAAAATAAGATGCCAAAAAAGAGCAATAAATGATTTGATCGCTGTTGAGCTCTGGCTTCATCAGATGGCTGTAGCTGCTGAAATCTTTTTACAAGATTTGTTCATTTGCTTCCCATGCATGTTCCCTTTAAAAACTTTTCATTAAATTTATCTGATTTCCTGAGTTATCTTAATTTTATGTAACCAAAATGTCCATAATTTTTCTTTTCTTACCATTTTATTAGTCGTAATATTCAGGTACAGATTTTGTATCACTAAGGATATAGTTCTGATCACAGTATAAATCAGGAATAACTCCATTGAAGTGAGTGGAGTTAAACAAATGGAAAACTAGTGTAAGTGAGATCAGAATCAGGTCTTACATAATTTGTTATAAAATTTATTTGATCGCTTCTGGTGTTGGATTTTTGTGCCTTCAGACTCATTAAGTAAGCTGTGGCATTCCTCTAGGGCAATTTAAAACTAGCCCTCTGAAAATTAATGTATCTGATTAAGATAGAGCTGATTAAAATACTGTTACAAGACCACATGAATACAAGGTATTGTACCAGTTCCAGGGATCTTTGACTGCAGGCTCATTATTTCACCAGAAAAGAGAATTATGCCTTCCAGTTAAGTAGGGCGTCTTCAATACATTTTAAAAATAGCCATGATAAAAATACCTTTGTGCAAGTTCCCATTTCTTGTTTCATAGTTGAAGTATTTTTTATATATAGGAGTATCTTTAAGTATAGGGACAGTTTCCGAAGTATTTCTTAAAACACTTTGCTTGTATAAGCAGCAAAGAGTCCTGTGGCAGCTTATAGACTAACAGACGTATTGGAGCATGAGCTTTCGTGGGTAATACCCACTTCGTCGGATGCATGTAGTGAAAATATCTAGAGGCAGGTATAAATATGCAAGGAAGAGTGAGTCAGGCTAGAGATAACGAGGTTAGTTCAATCAGGGAGGATGAGGCCCTCTTCTAGTAGTTGAGGTGTGAACACCAAGGGAGGAGAAACTGCTTTTGTAGTTGGCTAGCCATACACAGTCTTTGTTTAATCCTGAGCTGATGGTGTCAAATTTACAGATGAACTGAAGCTCAGCAGTCTTTCTTTGAAGTCTGGTCCTAAAGTTTTTTTGCTGCAGGATGGCTACCTTTAAATCTGCTATTGTGTGTCCAGGGAGATTGAAGTGTTCTCCTACAGGTTTTTGTATATTGCCATTCCTAATATCTGATTTATGTCCATTTATCCTTTTACGTAGGGACTGTCCAGTTTGGCCAATGTAGATAGCAGAGGGGCATTGCTGGCATATGATGGTGTATATTACATTGGTGGACGTGCAGGTGAATGAACCGGTGATGGTGTGGCTGATCTGGTTAGGTCCTGTGATGGTGTCACTGGTGTAGCAATGTAGGCAGAGTTAGCATTGAGGTTTGTTGAATGGATTGATTCCTGAGTTAGTTACTATGGTGCGGTGTGTAGTTACTGGTGAGAATATGCTTCAGGTTGGCGGGTTGTCTGTGGGCAAGGACTGGCCTGCCACCCAAGGCCTGTGAAAGTGAGGGATTGTTGTCCAGGATGGGTTGTAGATCACTGATGATGCGTTGGAGAGGTTTTAGCTGGGGACTGTATGTGATGGCCAATGGAGTTCTGTTGATGTTTGCTTGTATAGTTTAGTTTGTATGGGATTTTATATACATCTTCACTATTTACTGATAGTGGATGATAAATTATGCAGAACAGGAAAGAAATACATGAACTGTTTTTTTCCATTCAGACTGTTGGTACCTACCTCTCTGTTAACAGATGGTCTACCAACAAGCAAAACAAAACAAAAATTGGGATTTTACAATCCCAATAGTACCAAGGACAATACTTCTATATAAAAAATATTTCTGTGAAAAGTTTGTAATTTTGTCAAGGCAAGGAAATATCCTTGCTGTTTGTTAGATATGTACCATTTTAACAGTGCTTTCCACTGTGAAATCAGAAAGCTTAGCAGCTTTTTTTCAACTTTCAGATGACTGCAAATTGTGGGCTCCTTACACTATTACTCTTTATGTGTTCAGAGCACTTGGGTTTCATTACACTCAGAGAAATTAAATTTATTGTCGAAGTATATAGAATGATCTTGAATCACTGCATTTTCACTTGATACAAACTGTTTTCTTTCCTCCTTGGATTGTATCCATCACTTCAATGGATGATACGATGTATTTTAGATTTTTCATACTTGCTTTTATTTTCTCAAGATTTCTGCATCTGCCAAATATACCATATGCAGAAAAAATCTAGAGGAGGAAGAAAACCTTTTGTTTTCTTTGGTAGCTACTAATTAAGGTCCCCATCTTTCACTGAATTCCATGTGGACTGACAGCTGTGCCCACACAGAGCTCCAGGCAGGATTGGGTCCTAAAAATGGTGAACATGATTGTCGTTGGGTTTCATTCTTCATGAATCATTTAATATTTTGAAATATTTTAACTGTAGTAATGAAAAATGTGGGGTTACAATAATTTTTAAAAGATAAGTAATGAACATTCTCTGCCATGGCATTTATCATTCTTTCCTTGGTGCATTAAGTTAATGTGACAGGGTGGATAAAAATCAATATTTTTTTGAAAAAAATCATAAAAATCAGATTTTTTTATTAAATCCAATTCTTTTAATTTATGTTAAATTATTTTTTCTTTTTAAAAATAAACCTCTTTAAAATATGCTAAGGCCTAATATTATTATTTCTTAAAATTTTTAAATAAAAAATAAATATGCTGAATCCATGAGCATCTATCAAAAACTTTGAATACAAGGCTGCTTTTCTATGTAAAGAAAGAATCGGGGGGGAAATATTTAACTTTTGAGGTCAAACTTTATAAATATGGCACAATAGACAGTAGGGCTTGATCCTGTGCTAGTGAGTACAAGAGTCTGATGTCATCAGAGGAGCCCAGCTTCTGACTCCAGGAAACATCATCAGGTGTCTCATCAGGATAATCCACTGAGCCAAAAGGGTGGTCTCATACTCCTGTTTTTTTCTGGCTTTGCCTTAGTGGAACTCTGATTTGACTCACTTCTCAAATTATGAATATTTATGACCCCACCCAGCATGGAAACTTACTCTCCAGCACATGGAAAAATACTGAAGCTTATCTATCCAAAATATTTAAGGTTAGTTGGTTTAATCAAAATAATTTTATATGCTGTTTTGTGTGTTTAATTAAATTCCAGTTACCGTCCTAATGCAGCTTGGTGCAAATCATGATCAGAAAGTTAATTATCTAGTAAATAGGCAATGTATCATTTGCCATCTTCTAACATACTAAAAATGTATTATTAATAAGAATCTGAAACTATTAAGCTATATAATTGCTTAAATAAATGTACATAGTTATAGTGTACCCTCCTAGGTGGCAAAAAGATGTACCAAATCTAGTGTAAAAGCTCTGTTTAGTTGCAAATCAATATGTTTTAATGGTCATATCAACCAATGAGAATGCATCTTTCTTTAGAAAATAAGTTTACAGTAATCTACTTTTCCATTTCCAGTTGATGATTTATCGAGGCTTTCCATTTAATGATTAAAATCACAATTTCAATAGCCTTGATTTAAATCAGTCCATCCGATGAAACAATGTTGTTGGCCCTCTTCATCTTATTTAATTTTTAGTCATTTGAACATTCATCCTCAAGGAAAATGTAAATGCTTGTTTTCTATAGAAATGGCTCATTCCCATGTGAAGGAATACCAGTCCTTTCAACAGCTGCTTGACTTAATAGTGCATCCTCTCCATCCTGTCTTGCAGTTGAAGCTTCCATGACCTTTTTCTGCTTCCCACCTACTCCCATATTTCAGATTATCCGTATCATGTTCCACTTCTGTAAAATTAATATTTAAATTATCAGTCTTTTGCTGCTGAAAACTTGCTGAACTGATGCACTTCACATTTTAATAGTTAAAATGACAAAACATACAGTTGCAAATCCGTTAGTTGTGGGCCATTTTTATTTTTTATGGACGGTCATTAAATCTAAGGCTCTAATATGTTAATTAATGAAGACATTGTTTTAAAGTAACCATCAAGAGTATGCTCCTGTAACTACCAAGAGTATGATCCCGCCATTGAAGTCATAATGAGAATTCTGTGTGGAGAGGGTATGCAGGAAAGTGTAGGAGAGGAACACAAAAAAGAAAATAGGAGGTGATGAGGCTGAGAAGTTCATAGATTATGTGTAGAATTGGTTGAAAAAACAATTAAAAATGTCCGGGGAATTTTTTAAATTGTAAAAATGTTAAAATTTCATCAAAATATTTCAATTCTTGAAATATTTCAACCAGCTCCACAAGTGATTGAAAACCTGCATTTTTTGTGAGAAATACTTTTAATTAAAAAAATCAGATTTTTAATGAAAAATGTAGTGGAAAACTTGAAATGATTGTAACATCAGTCAGTTTCTACCAACTCTAGTTATGTAAAATGGTGAAAATTATACCTCTGTATGTGGGTGCAAAAGTGTCAGTGTAATTTACAGAGAGAGGGTCCTACTTTAACAGACACTTTACACCCCTTGTTAGTTTCTTTTATAGATCTTACCCTCCTCGTGTAAGTTACAGCAATTCAGGCTTGCTTATTCTCACTTATCAGTCAGTAACTTACAGTTCACCTCTGAATGTGGCCTATTAAATTTGGCAGGATGGAAGCTGACTTAAAATTTTACATGCTCCACACCTCTCAAGGAAATTCTAGATATTTTCCTGTCACTTTAGTGCTGGTTTTATGATCAGAAGAAACACTAATATTTAAATGAATGCATAACTTTACAGTGTTAGCATTGCTTTGATGATTAAGCCAGGATTCATGCAGTGTATGATTTTGTGTACAGTCCCTGGTACTGTGTGAACCTTATGTAAATGTCAAAATCTTTTAAAAACAAAATGACACTTTGAAATTAATACAGTAGTTCTTTGTGGACCTCTTTCTTAGATATAGGAAAGATTATATAGGAAAGATTATATAGGACTGTGGAAGAATTCATCACATTAAGTGTTAGAGATTAAAAATGGGCTATTGGCAACAGTGTATCAAAGCAAAAGTTCATTACCTTAAATATATGAAACAGGTCATATTGGCTTGTTTCAATTTATTGTATATTCCAGGCTAACAAAATCTGAAAATGCAGGTTTACATTTTCTTTTATTATTTGAGTGCTGGTAACATTGTTGATGCTATATAGAATTTAGAGGAAGGTACAGCACATGCCCCAGGGAGCTTGGAAAGATCCACAACATGCTGGGTCTCAACATTTGGAAGTAGCAGGG
Source organism: Trachemys scripta elegans (assembly GCF_013100865.1). Lineage (NCBI taxonomy): Eukaryota > Metazoa > Chordata > Testudines > Emydidae > Trachemys > Trachemys scripta. The sequence goes on along the minus strand of NC_048305.1, from coordinate 18,582,630 downwards.
TTTATTTTTTTTCCCCCTCTCTTTTTCTAAGCAGTATTTTGTTCTTAGTAAAATGTATCTTCCCCTACTGTATACGATTTGGCCAGACAAGTTTCTCACATGTGAGCAAACGTTACCTATGTGGGTCTGGTAGAATCACCTGCATCAGTTCAATAGTCTACCTACTAAAATTCCTAAGATAAAGTACCAGTTTATGCTTAATTGGGACATCTCCCAGAGATCAAATTGATGCCTAATGATACCAATGGCAATGAGTCTTGCTTAATTGCTTGTGGTCCTCTTGAAGATCTCTTGGAAGTTTCAACGAACGCTTAATGTGTGAGCCCTTTTTGAGTAAGGCAGGACCAAGAGAGCATAAGATGCTTATGATGCACTCTGTGCGCTGACTCAGTTTATTTCCATGTGCTAGTTAACAGTCTATAAAGCCCATTAGACGACAAGTGGGAATTCTTTTTCTTCCTTCCCTCCCTCCCCCAACTGGATAATTTGTGAGAATTTATTTACCACACTATCATAGAGTATGTAGAGGGGGGAGGGATAGCTCAGTGGTTTGAGCATTGGCCTGCTAAACCCAGGGTTGTGAGTTCAATCCTTGAGGGGGCCACTTAGGGATCTGGGGAAAAATCAGTATTTGGTCCTGCTAGCGAAGGCAGGGAGCTGGACTTGATGATCTTTCAAGGTCCCTTCCAGCTCTAGGAGATAGGATATCTCCATTTAAAAAAAAAAAAAAAAATGTAAGTAACTGCTGTAGCAGAGATGGTTAAAGATTAGTATTCAGACATTCTGGGTTCTGTTCTTGGCTTTGACTTGCCTTGTAGCCATGAGCAAGTTATTGCTGCTTTGCCTCAGTGTCCTTATCTTTAAAATGGGGGAAATGATACCTCACAAAGGTGTTGAGAAACCTGATAAGTGTTAATAAAGGTCTTTTGAGAGCCTTTGTGAAAGTCACTGTATTATTCGATTGTACTGGTCTATTAGCAGTTACGTAGTTATCATGAAGAGTATCTTCAGCATTTCAAAGTACCTTTATAAATAGCCTGTCATTGTGCCAACTTGTTTCTTTGGAAGTCCATGAATTAGAAAAGTGTTTCCCCTTTTTGATGAAGGAAGGTTGCCAACTTTCTATAAAAAAATGCAAATAGACACTGCTATCTCCTAAGATACCCTTTTGATTTAATAATAGAACTAGATTCCCAACCTCCCACCCCCAATCTGAGTTGCTTTTATTATTCTTCTAGTATCCAGGGGGACTTTGAGCTTCTCTTGTGTAAGCTAATTTTGGAACTTTGAAATATGGGAGATAATGTAAGTTATCTGTATATTTAACATGTACTGAAACTATATTTACAGTAAGTTTGGACAACAGAGTTAGTGCTCTTTGAGTCCCCTAGTTTATGGTTACTTATTTTAGTAAATATACAGCAGTTTTGAAGGTATTTACGGTACTTGGAAAAATCCCCACTTTCCTGGAGCTCTTTCAGAGAAAGAAAAAGCGAAGTTCGTAATGGAAGGAAGTTATGACAAAAAGCAAGAAAGAGGTAATAAGTAGAGCTGGTACAATAAGAAGTGACTATATTTTTAAAAATTCACTGGTAATTATTGAATAATTCAGTTGACATATACTCTTATGCAATATTAGACTGACTCCTTAACTGATCAAAGGCTATTTAATGAATATATCATTTGATGACTACTTGTGAAATTCATTGAATAATTATATACAACAAATTTTGTTTTCTGTTATTCAGCTAGGTAATAAAACTGTATTAAATAGAAAGTTGATTATCATGAGTACAGTACAATATTGAATTGCAACAACAACTTAGCACGTAATGGTGCCATTTAAATTGCAAGGTACTGGCCTGAAAAGGAGTGGTGGCACTAGTACTTTTAACCTTGGCAAGAAAATGTAGATCTTGGGCTAATAGGTATTGGGCATCAACTGCAGTAGATAAACCCTTTTTTATCTGGGGACCAATATTGCATTCTGCTGCAAGTGAGCCAGTTAGGTCAGTGGGAACTATTCATGTGCCCTAATCATTACTGGAAACTATTTGTCCTTATTTCATCTTTATTTTTTCTGGTTTCACAAGGTTGTGTTTTATTTCAAATTTAGGTCCCATCTGTTGGAAAGACCTTAGCACACTTTGCTTTGACAAGGCCAGCATTCAGAATAGCTGATTTGATTTTATTGCCAAATAATCCAACCTCTTAATCCAATGCAATTGTCAAAATAAAAGATGTGAGAATCTGGACTGCTTTGAGCATCTTTGAGATGACCTTCCATGTGACAGCATAGGCTTCTGTTTATTGAGACAGTAACATTCCTAAAACAGCATTGCACAAGCAGTGCATCACAGACCTCCTGTAGTAAAATAGCCAGGCTAATAACACTTGTCTAGAGAAACATTTAGACGCTTAAATGATCTTAACACATTAAGAGTATAAACCAGGAAAACAGTCTTAAAACATCAGACAATAGTGTTCACTGGCTGCAGTATGCACTCATGAATTGTGCTTTTTGTTTAGTCAGATGTTTGCAGCCTTTGAGTTAATACCTCTGTGACGTTGCACTCTATATGATTTTATGAAAATATGTTAATAAGTGTGAATATAATGTAACTGGAATATGCTTCATGCAAAAGGTCTCTTGTAAGGTATCATTACAAATTTTATAATCTACTGAGAGTGGTCATCCTATTTGTATAAATGTATCACTCTTGTATCTGAAACTAGAAATATGAAGTATAACTCTGAGGTCCTATTGTAATTATGCAAAGTGTGGGCCATTAATGGTCGTTTGGAATTTTGATGGCTTCCATTAACCAGGACAGTTGACTGTAGATGGCTCTGTTTACTTCAGGAGCGGTGCCAGGGTTTTTGGCGCCCTAGGCGGGGGTCCTTCCGCGCTCCCGGTCGTCATCGGAAATTCTGCGGCGGGGGGGTCCTTCCATGCTCCCGGTCTTCAGGGCACTTCAGCGGCGGGTCCTGGAGCGAGTGAAGGACCCGTCACAGAATTGCCGCCGAAGACCCGGTGCATGGAAGGACCCCCCCCCCGCGCCGCCTAATTGCTGCCGAGGGCGACAAAATGCCACTCCCCCAAATCCTGGCACCCTAGGCAACCGCCTAGGTCACCTAAATGGAAGCATCGGCCCTGGTTTCTTATAAATCTTCCTGTATACCTGTGTGCTGGCAAGTGGGTAATGAAGTCTTACAGTGACATGTGATCATGTCACCTGAACTGGAATCCATCTTTATTTAACCTGGTGCTTTTCCATTTAGAAGGAGGGATGGGAACCCAGAGAGGGACAAAGGATTCCCGCCTTGTGCAAAAGATATATAAGGGAGTGGAACAGAACAAAGGAGGCTGCAGTCATGAGAAATCCCTTAGCTACCCCCTGCGCTGGAACAAGGACTGTACCAGGGGAAAGGATTGGGCCCAGACTAGGAATGCATCCAGTCTGTGGTAGAAGCTTATTGAAACATCTCGGAGTTCAATTTTATCTGTGTTCAGTTTTCCTACTGTATTAGGCATAGACTTGTGTGTTTTATTTTATTTTGCTTGGTAATTCACTTTGTTCTGTCTGTTATTACTTGGAACCACTTAAATCCTACTTTTTGTATTTAATAAAATCACTTTTTACTTATTAATTAACCCAGAGTATGTTTAATACCTGGGGGGGGGCAAACAGCTGTGCATACTTCTCAGTGTTATAGAGGGCGAACAATTTATGAGTTTACGCTGTATAAGCTTTAGTCAAGGGGCTTATAAGGGTAAAACAGATTTATTTGGGGTTTGGACTCCATTGGTAGTTGGGTATCTGAGTGTGGACCAGGAGAGCTTCTTAAGCTGTCTTCAATTAAGCCTGTAGCTTGTGGGGGACGTGGTTCAGACTTGGATCTGTGTTTGCAGCAGGCAAGTGTGTCTGGCTCAAACCAGGCAAGGGACTGAAGTCCCAAGCTGGCAGGGAAAACAGGCTCAGGGGCAGGGGCGGCTCTAGCTTTTTTGCTGCCCCAAGCACGGCGGTCAGGCTACCTTCGGCAGCATGCCTGCGGGAGGTCCGCCGGTCCTGCAGCTTCAGCGTACCCGCCACCGAATTGCCACCGAATCTGCGGGACCAGCAGACCTCCCGCAGGCATGCCGCCGAAGGCTGCCTGACTGCTGCTCTCACAGGGACAGGCAGGACGCCCCCCAGGGCTTGCCGCCCCAAGCACGCGCTTGGCGCGCTGGTGCCTGGAGCCGCCGCTGCTCAGAGGTAGTCTAAGCACATCAGGTGGCAGTCTCGAAGGGGTTTCTGTGATCCAACCCATCACAACCTCTTTATACTACTAACGTCTGCACCTCCAGGACAAAAAAGGGTCAATTTATTTATACAATGTACAGTTTTCCTGGTGCCAGAATAAATTAGGAGACTAGAAACAAAAATCCATGTGGTTCCTGACAAGGAGAAATATGTGTACATACTGTAAACTTTGTTTATGAGTTTTTAGCAGGATAGCAATCAGGTATTGACTGATGTTTAAGTCAATAATAGGATTTGTTGTCTAGCGCAGTAGAATGTTTGTTAAAGGATAATCTTGGAACTGGCTGAAAACAGAAATCTTTTTAATGTAATGGCCTTGTTATTTCAATCTTCTATGTTTGACAGTATAGACTAAATGTAAAAATATAATATCACGACAGATGATTTTTTTTAATTGAAAACACAATAAACTCAATTTTTTTTCTTCTAAAGAATAGTTGTTTAACTGAAAGAAATAGTGTATAATTATCAGAGACATGCATAAAGGGATAGTATAAAGCAGTGGTCCCCAACCTTTTTCGTCTGGCGGGTGCCAGACAACGAAGCATGGAGGACCATAGCGGCAGACGAGCATCCGCCGAAATGCCGCCGACAAGCGGCAATGTCAATAGGCGTCACCACCGAAATGCCGCCGAAAAGCAGCAGCATCCGGAGGCGTCGCCACCGAAATGCCATCGAAAATTGGCGGCATTTTGGCGGCAACGCCTCTGGATGACGCTGCTTCTCAGCGGCATTTCGGCGGATGCTCGTCCACTGGCTAGTACGCAAGCGCACTTAGATGCCCTGGCAGACGCCATGGCGCCCGCGGGCACCATATTGGGGGATCCCTGGTATAAAGGTAAGTGGGAACAAAATATGACTTCATCAAGGTCATTAGCAAGTTTTATTTAACAGTGTTGGTCTTTGTATGGATCATTGGGTCATTCCACTGTTAACCATTTACTATGCTGGACGATGACTCCTAATCTGTTATCTGTCTTTCAACCAGTTTCTTTCTAATCCATTACAGAACTTTGCTTCTGTTGACTACTTAGTTTCCTTCAAAACCTCTTCTGAGGTACTTTGTCTATTGTGTTCTGGAAAGCCAAATGAATTGTATTTGCCAATTCTTTTTTTTCCACTACTAAATGTCATGCATAACACAGCTGCTCTGCATACTTGGTAAAATTAATTGGAGCCAATTTTGCCTTCATGTGTGTGCCAACACTCATTGATTTTGGTAGGAGATAAACGTGAGGCAAAATTTGGGCAAACTGAATCTCAGTGACAGGTCTTGTGGGGATTAACATCTTAGAGAACTATGCTATCTTTCATAATATGTGAAATGTAGTAAGCTATGCATGATGTGTGACTACTAGGCCTTCGTTGTAATTTAAACAATAAATAATTATAAAAGCATTCAAAAGGTTCTAGGTGCTGTGTAGACATAAAGGAAGGCAAAGCCCTTTCCCTCAATATCTTACAGTTTAAAAAATCTTTTCTGACCTAAGTGCATGGAGAGGGAATATCTTTGTCACAGCCATCAGTTCTCAGTAGTAACTTTGTTTACAAAACAAATTTATGGTCCCCATGACATATGTTACAAAAGGATTTAGGGGCCTAAACCCCAGATGTAGGTATTACTGTGATGCACAAAACCCCCACTTGGCTGCTGCCTAACTCTTTAGGTGCCAAAAAAAGGCCTTGGCTACACTTGCAGCTGTACAGTGCTGTGAGGTAAACCTGTCTTCGTGCAGCTGAGTAGGGAAAAGCGCCGCAGTCTGTCCACACTGACAGCTGCCAGCGCAGTGGTGTGGCCACACTTGTAACATCTGCAGCTGTGCTGGGAGCGGTGCATTATGGGCAGCTATCCCAGCATTCATGTGGCTGCAACGTGCTTTTCAAAACGGGGGGGGGGGTGGATTGTGACAGGGAGTGTGGGGGGAGAAAGAGTGCTTTTGGGAGCATGTCAGCTCTCTATTTTGCAAGTTCCAAACTCCCGGCCCCCTGCTCATTCATTCACTCACTCAAAGCAAGCTGCAATCTGTTTGCTTTTCTCTGTGGTACAAGCTTTGAAACCGTCACTTCCACGTTCCTGCAGCCGGTCACAACAATGGAGAGGATTGGCCACTTGACAAGGTGATTAGTACAGCGCTGCAAGCGTTTACACTCACACCTGTGAGTCATAGCCACTCCACTGCAGCTGTTATTCCTCTCGGAGTTGTGGAGTACCTGCAGCGCTGTACCCAGGGAGATACAGCGCTGCAAGTGCCCTGCCAGTGTGGACGGGGACTGAGTTACAGCGCTGGGGGAGGCTTTACAGCGTTGTAACTTGCAAGTGTAGCCAAGGCCAAAGCTCAGTCAGTGCCTACATTTTCATTGTAAAAGTTACCTAGATACCCAAGTTTCTGCCTCTGGGCATGCACACTGCTGCCTTAGTGAGGCATCTGGAGGAGAGGTGGGAAATGCCTTTTCAAATATCTTCTCAGGCAGGAGGCTGGGGGGAATTGAACCAGGGTGAGTACTCTGACCATTGGGCTAAAGATTATAAGGAAAGGTATCCCCCGTTGGCCAGCTTAGGTCAGTTCCTACCTAGAGTGCTGGGGCGTTTGTGGATCCCACCTATATTTCCCAATGTATTGTATAGGGAGTCTAGGTGCCTAATCCAGGGTTTGTGGATTCCAGTGATTTTCTAGTGCCAAAAGTCCCTTTTGTGGATCCGGGCCTGACTTTTGCAAATGGTTAATTTCTTGATTCCAAGAACTGGGGGTTTTTTTACCAATAGTATCAGTGGTCTAAATCAGCTTCCTAATCTCCAATATGAAATGTGGATGGTATTTTATATCTCTTACAACTTTTGCTGTTTTGGGCTGCTTAGGATATGAAGACCAAGAAATTTCTATCTGTAGATAACTTAATTGCTTTTCCAAAGACTTCCAAAGTGCTCTTGAGGTGGAAAAAAAGGACTTTGAGTAACGGTTCATGTCTATTGGATGTGTTAACTCTCCATTTTTCATGAATGGACTAGTTCTGTTTTGGTGTAAAATTCATTTGTTGAAGATGTTTTTAGAAGTTGTGTTATAAAGTGCTTCTTTTTATACTTTTTTCTCTACACATCTAATTTTGATCAGTCTCACGCAATTCAAACAGCTTTCATAATTTGTGCCTGATCTTTCTCCATTAGCAAGCAAGCATCAACCAAGTAAAAAGAGAAGCTAAGTTAAGATGAAAATACTCATCAGAATTTGTTCACATAAACAGCAAAGAACTATCCAGGTTCAGTGACACAACAACTCAAGTTCAATTGCTGAACTCCAGTGTCTTCACTAATTTTCTCACAAACAGTATTTGACTTGTCTTTGATCAGAATATGAAAGAATGCCATGTGGAAGGTGTGACATACTTGACATACATGTAGAATAATGAGCAGCTGGGCCACCCTTGCCCTGCAATCTTGGGTGCCTTATGATGCCTTGCTGAAGCAGTTCCAACCTGGGCTGCTCCCAAACAGCTTTCCAGCATGCAAGTCACTCCCTGTGTGTTTCTGTGTAACTGCAGCCTGCCAGCCACGCATGGGTTACACTCTGGCTATCACTAGCCTTTGTTATAATGCAGGGTGACCCCAACACACTCCCGGTCTTAAATTTTCCACCAGAAATGTATGTCCTGTACTACCCAGCTCTCTCCTGGACAATACAAGTTTATATCAAGTCCGTTAGTTCATTAATGGAAATAATATGCACACAACTCACCACCCCAAATGAAGCTCCAGTTAGATAACAGTGAACCCAACAGGAACGCAAATATCTTTAAGTTTGGCATTTTAACAATTAAAAGTCTTAACTTTTGGAACTTCTCCTGGACTATTAACTAGATCTTAATGGTAGCGAACTGGTACACAGTGTATTGGTTTCTCCTGACAAAGATAATGAAATTAGCAATTAATATATTACAGTACAAATATCATTCTCACATAACATTTTTCCCTTTCTTAAGTCTAATTAACTTTGGTTGTTTGTTTTGGGTTTTTTATTTGTTTCGGGTTCTAGAAATCCACTTTCAGGTTTTATTTGAACATGTTGTAGAAATCCACTTTTAACAATAACAACAAGGAGTCTGGTGGCACCTTAAAGACTAACAGATTTAGTTGGGCATAAGCTTTCGTGGGTAAAAACCTCACTTCTTCGGATGCATAGTTGATACAATGCTATAGTTGATACAGCCGGTATTATACTAGGAACTGCCTTTTCATCAGGATGCTAAAATTATTTTAGTCACAAAACCTTTAATTTTCTGGGCCCTAACCCCTATGGACATGGACATGCTCCAGTGACATCAGGGGGAGCTGAGCATGTGCTCTTGCTGGTATGATCTTTTGCCTGCTTTTGCTGTAGTGTCTACAGTGAAACTGTCGTTCTCTCAAGGTCTTGTGTTTGATCACATATTGGGTTTTATGTGTTTACTTTTCTTTTTCACTGAAGTCTGTAAGTCTGTGATTGTTTTCAATACTAGACAGAATACCATACTGTTTAAAAATTAATGTTTAGAAATGCATTGAAAAAACATTGTTTTTATGGTCCCATTCGGTCTTAAACCCATAAGAAACACAGCGGGTTGTCTTTAACATCACTTCTCAGTTAGATGTATTTTAACATCCATTTGCCTGTTTTAGAGGGCTGTGGGAAGCATTGCCTTTGAAATACAATTGTTTATTGACCCCCCAACCAATCATTATTAATTAGCATTTTCCACAGACTTATTTAGTAATTAGAATGAATGGTTGAACAGATGATATTTGTTCTTGGTGTGGAAGCAAACTATGAATAAGTCACCCTGTTCTACTGAGGTGACAGAACACTGCTAGGTCTGTGAGGTTAACTGGCAGAGGTGCTCTTTCCTGCCTTTATGCCTAGGAAAACTGGCACACCTTCTTAGTGTAATGGATTGCTTGGTAACACTTTTAAAAATAAAGGATAATCTACAGTAAGCTCTAGAAAATGCAGCTGTTACAGTAAACGATATTGTATTGTGTGTTTCTAACTTTAATTTTGTTTTGCTGTGCCAGAATTTTTTTACAGGCTTTCTCACAAAATACAGGTGCAGAAGAATAGTTTAACTCACTTAAAGCCTGTCTTCTCAATTTAATTTTTAATTCGCTTTAAGTCACCTTATTCCAGTCTGGTGGAGTGTCGAGAGAATACATAATTAATTCAAGCAAAGCAAATACTGAATTAGTATTTTGCGTTATCCATTATTTTGTGAGGCTATTATCAATAAAATTCTGCTCTTCAGTTACTCATCTTCTGAGAATCATTCTTTTACTGTGCACTATTTAAGAGAAGGAATGTAAAAATATATATGTATGTTCAGATAAACTTGCACTTGTTCCTCATGTGAATGACAATTTGACTAATGCCAATCACTTTGTTGTTTGCAGAAAGCATATGGGATAAATACATTGCATTCAAAGTATGTACTTGCTCATTTAGGGTTTTTAATGGAATTTTAGAGTGTTTGGCACCTAGCAAGATTACATCCTTAGAGGTTCTCGGTACATTATGTATTACTAAGAATTATCAAATTGAAATCTTTTTTCTTTGCACACAGAGTTCATGAAAATGTCAGCAGATATACCATTAGACATTAATATCAAGGAACCCCGTTGGGATCAAAGCACTTTTGTTGGACGAGCCAATCATTTCTTTACTGTAACGGATCCCAGGAATATTTTATTACCTAATGAACAACTAGAAAATGCAAGAAAAATTGTTCATGATTACAGGTATGATAGTTGGATATTTTTGGCCATCAGTAATAATGACAATTTTTTTTCTTGGACCATAAGTGATTGTGGTTTGCTAAGTGTCACTCATATCAGTAGGTGATTATATCCATCTAATGAAATATTTAAAACATTTTCAAATCAATATCGCTTCCTTTAGGTATTCTATTTTATCTTCTTGTAATGCCAAGTATATGTGATATTTAAAATAGTAGCATCTAGAGTTATGAATTAACAAATGACGGTCTGAGAACCCATGCTAAGAAAGCACTCTGGTCTATGGATGAGCTGTCTAATTCCGATAAATAGTTGGTATGACAGCAATACTGAGAGCTAACTTTGACTACTTGTTCTATTATTTGAGATAAATAGCTTCTCAGATACCTGAAGATAAATTTTCAGACTTGGGCATGGGTTTTTGTCTATGTGATTATTAGTGATTTTAATGGAAGTTATATAGCTGAAATATCTACATTCTTTTGAACAGGTAGAATTTTGTTATGGGCAGTATCAGCTAAGGTTCCTAACCATTGCAGGGAATTTTGATTCTTTCTTCAGCAAGCTATATAAAGGCTAATCTACCAAATGTACTTGTCAATGGGGTTCTTAACATGCAGTACAATAGAAGCTAAAGTACAATACTCACTTCTATCTTTTTACATTTATTCTGTTGATCCAAAAGTCCTTTTATACTAATTGCTATATTTTATAACAACATTTTTTATTTGTTTCCAAGACAAGGTATTGTGGCCCCTGGGCTGACAGAAGATGAACTATGGAGAGCAAAATATGTGTATGATTCAGCTTTTCACCCAGACACCGGTGAAAAGATGATTTTGATTGGCCGAATGTCAGCTCAGGTACCAATGAACATGACTATCACAGGTTGTATGATGACCTTTTATAGGTAAGTGATGCCAATATAACACAAACACTGTCAGTAAATTAAGTAGGTAATATTTAATGTAATTAGCTCATCAGAACATTTTAAAAGATGTTTTATAAATACTTTTTAAAATATAAAATGTTGCCTCCTTTCCTCTTCTGTCCTTGCATCCCTTTTACCTGCATTTATTGGTTGTTTCCTCTAGAAGTAGCTGTGAGGTGAGCCTTTTAGCCTCTTCTAATAATTCACCAAATATCCTGTATTTCCTCATTTAACTGGGGAAGTTGAATGTTCCAAAATCCCATCCATATAGGAGATTTATCTGGAGAACTAAGAGGAGGAGATTCTGTCTGATAATTCTTACTGTAGAGATCTGGCATGTAGGATGCTCTCTGCAAAGTAAGTGTTAAACATCCTTCAGTCTATCAGTCGTCCAGTCCCATGTCCCTTTTATTACCTCCCTTTTCCTCAAAAGCACCTGAATTATCCTTATTCCAAATCTTCACAAATTCAGTGGAGTCTGCTTTCAAAGGCCAGTCTTAGTATCTTCTGTGAGCAGTCTTTGTACTTGAATTTTATTTTAGTTTATTTATTTATTTCTGAAATAATATTATTTTTCTTAGAAGAACCAGTGGAGAAGTTAGAGGCAATAACATTATTGTATTTGATTCAGTGATTCTAAAATTATCCTCACTTTATCTTATCACTTTATCAAAACCAACAAAAACAAATATTATCAGTGCAATCTATATTAAGAAATGTAAACGATTTGCTGATCTCTGTCCTTTGTCTCTGTCAATGACTTGTCTTCTGGAGCTTTTCCACTGAACAACCTGATAATTATAATATTTTGTCATCTGAAAAAGGCCCCACAAGTGCAATTTACTTGAATTTAATAGAAAGAATGTTCTAATCTATATTCTTTGTTCACATTAATGGGTTGTTTTCCATCTCAGAATTCATAGTAGAACAGTTACCCCCCACCCAACCTCCCCACATAGGCATTTTTAAAGCACCCATCTTGATAATATTATAGCAGTCACATCAGTTTTTCAGACTGTAGCTTTGAAACTTGAGCATGATCTTTAGCTTTCTTGCTACCCAACAGCTAAAGTGTTTAAATACTTTCAAGGTAGGATTTCTGTCTTGAGGCATCACCTTAGTAGCATTTACACAATTTAGAGGACGTCTCAGAGACTTTCTTTTCAAATGAATCTGTCATTGATCCTATATTGAAACAGATTTTACATTCATTCCTGTACAACAACAACATTTATTGTTAGTTCATGCAGAAATGTTTGCTTATACTTTGAGCTAATAATGAAAAAATCGCCTGTTGACTCCTGAACTCAAACAAATGTTTCAGGGTCAGAGGACATGTTTTATGTCACAGTAGCAGACTGAAGAACTTTTGGAGTAAGTAGATTTAAAAAGGGTGTGTGTGTGTGTGTGTCTGTGTGTGTGTGTGTGTGTGTCTGTGTGTGGTCTCCAAAGAAAACTACCAATCCATGTGGTTGTGGAGCTGGGCGAGAAATAACCAGGTCTGTAAATGTGGTCTATATATAAGGTGGAAGTAAGTTCGTATATTTTTGTTCAATTTTTAGAAGTTAAGCTTTTGCCATAATGTCTCAGTTGTTGCAATTCACCTCCCATCTTGAGTGAATAATTAGGGTTGTGCTTTATTATACTGACTGCTGATATGGTTTTTAGTTGTGATTTTGTGTTTGTTTAAAAATGTATTCTGTATTTTGATTACTGTAATAAACTAGTTTCTGATTGGCTGAAGTACTTCGGAATAACTTTGCTCAGATAAATAAGAACAGCCTAGCAGCTCTTCAGGTTCATACTCACCTTGCTTGGTATAACATCGCTCTTTTGTTAATGTCCATTTAAAAAAAAAACACTTTTTCTTGTTTTAAGAACTACTCCAGCAGTGGTCTTCTGGCAGTGGATTAACCAGTCCTTCAACGCTATTGTAAATTACACCAACAGGAGTGGAGATGCCCCAATTACTGTCAGGTCAGATGCTTAACCAAATAGTTCAAATATCTTTGTAACCAGCACTGCCATCTATCTGAAGATGGTTGAGCTTCAGTAATTTCTGATGCAGTATGTGGACATGAGTCACTGCACAAATCAGTGTGAGTGCGTGCTAACAAGTTAGCACAGTTGCGAAGAGATGCTTGAGAATGATTTGAGATTACAATTATGTTTAACCTTTTAAAAATGAATATAACTGCTATGAGTTAAGCAATCTTTTAAACGCCAACATAATCTCTAATAGAGATCTTCATTGCACTGTTTAACCAATCATTTGAGAATGCTAAATTAGCTTGTTACCTTGTCAGAAGCTTTGGTTAATGTCTTTAATTAAGGACATCAACAGATTAAATATAGGACATACGATCCTTCACAGCCTCAGTTCAGAGAGTTGGACATATGAGCGAAAGCTAAAATGCGATGAACAGAATAAGATGCAGAGAGAAATTTGATTCCACATTAATAAAATGCAGCTTTGTTTTTAAACTAAGTTATTTTAGTACAGTATTGATGCATGTTGTTTTAGAATTTGAAGATTTTGCAAGTTAATACAAATACAGGTTGTGCAAGTGCAATCATTTTTATTTTTGTTTTAGCCAGCTGGGAACAGCCTATGTTTCTGCCACTACAGGTGCTGTAGCAACAGCTCTAGGACTTAATGCACTAACCAAGGTATTGAATTTTTCTTAGTTAAACTTTTATGTTTGGTAGAATTTTAGTGGCTTAGTCATCCTCTGGTACCGCTACATCTTGTTAAACACAATTCCCATTATGGAACTATAATTACCTACTGCTCGTTTAGAACTGCAGATTGATTTTTCAGTGGCCCATCCCTCCCTCTTGCTAGTGCAAATTGCATGTACTCCATTTTTACACTGGCAGTGTTACATGTCTAAGTATCTTTTGGAAGAAAATCAGGAAATTAGACCAGTAAGCACTAAGATATATATGCTCATCATCCATTCATGTGAACAAAATGTGCAGGAACGTTTTTTGTAGATGCAAAACTGCACCAGCAAACGTGGAGGCTGAACCTCAGTCTGGCTGAAAATTTGGCCATAAGTGTCAAAGGCTATGGCTATGCTGCAGTCAAACTGCAATCAAAGATGTGATTGCGGCTCAAGTAGGCATAACATGGCTAAAAATAGCAGTGAAGACATGACGCCACAGACCCTGGCGTAGGCTGTATGAGCCCTTCTGAGACCCTGGGTATGTACTTGTGGTGTTAGCCAAGTTAGCTAGATTAAAGCTAGTGTCGGGATGCTTCCTCCAGTTGCAATCACACCTTTGATTGCAGTTCAGTTGCAGTGTAGACAAAGCCAAAGTGTGAATATTTAAGCATAAAATAATATTTATGTAGGATGTAGTTATTCATATACCTATTTATTTATTATTACTTATTGTTATTGTCAAAACTCCTGAAAATATGTCAAGAAGTTTTTGCCAATGAACTTAGTACTTTTATCAAAATCTTTGATTAAAACTTGTAAACTTTGCAAGAATACTATATTTTGCAATAGCAATACTTGCAACAGTTTTCACCACCTCCCTTTTAATATTTATGTTGCTTTCACTTTTAAAATGTAGGGAATTGGATTTTCATATCACCTGATCCTACACAAGGGATTCTGTTGAGCTTATATATTCTTGTTCTCCAAATGCTTAATTTTAATACATGCTTCAGTGATGAGTGATGATACACATTTCTTTGCTTGCGATTTTTGCAATTTTTTGCAATTCTGTCCCAAACTGCCATTACAGAGTTAATGAAGCTGCTATGGAGATGGCTGGATGTTTCTGTTAAATTGATTTCAGGTTGAAAATTGTCTAGTTATTTAACTAAATCCTCAAATTTACCATGAAAGAAGACTCTTTACCTTTTCCTCTTCCTTTACCCGCTCCCCCCACCCCAAAATAATAATAGCATGTCTTACATATTTTTGTTAAATTTCAGTTTTGGATAAAATGCAGTAATGACGAAATGTTCAAGAGAATTTATTTTAAGTAGAGCATAACAGATTATACAACATATTGATTTGATCAATAGCTTCTGTATAGTCAGTGTCCTTAGTTACAAAGCTATTAATATTGATGCCTGGTGGATATAACCTTGCCAGTGAATGGAATTAAATTTAAGGTCTCTTTGATGCCACTCCTTGCTATTATGCTGATGGGTATGTCAGGAAGCTCACACTTCTAGGCAACGGCGATGCTAATAGTCAAGACTGTCTCCCCTTCAACCTTACTGCCAATGCTTACCCTGACAGAGAGGGTTGTCAGTTTTGTCAGTTAAAAGTTTTACGTCAGATTTTTTTTGCCCTTGACTTCACAGTGGCTTCTCTCTGAATTTTAAGTCAAAGAGAACAATCTGTTTTATATGTAAAAAAAAAAAAATGGCTTAAGAAGACCCTTTAAAAAGATTGTGAAACCTGAAAACCTTTTCCTCCCCTTTTCACAGCATGTCTCGCCCCTTATAGGACGTTTTGTTCCTTTTGCTGCTGTAGCCGCTGCTAATTGCATAAATATTCCATTAATGAGGCAAAGGTAAGAAAGAGAACGCGATACATTCATTCTAGAAGAAATGTAATTTTTGTGGCAACACTTGCAGATGAACTACTTGTTTTGTTTAGTTAGTTTATCCGTTTTGTAATGTTTCTACCTATTTTAGTTGTTTTCAATGTCGTGTATGGCATTTCAAGGACAGTCTTTTTTAGGTTTTAAAGGCATTTGATTAAATATCACAAGTATAAAATAGAACATCTTTGTTCCCCTAAGATAAGTATCCCATTAGATCTTTGCTCTTGGATCTCAAAAGCCAAGTACCTGTCCTTCAAGACCTGACATATAGAGTCTTATAAGAAAATAAGAATGGCCACAATGGGTCAGACCAATGGTCCATCTAGCCCAGAATCCTGTTTTCCAAGTGTAGCCAGTGCCAGATGGTTCCAGAGGAAATTAACAGAACAAGGCAATTTATCAAGTGATTCGTCCCATCATCCAGTCCCACCTTCTGGCAGTTAGAGGTTTAGGGACACCCAGAGCGTGGGTTTTTATCCCTGACCATCTTGGCTAATAGCCATTAATGGACCTGTCCTCTATGAATATATCTAATTCTTTTTTGTTGACTGTGCGTTGTGTAGAGAAGTACTCTTTAGTGTGTTTAACCCCCCACCCCCTATCCCCAGCAAAAAAAAATCCCTATATTTGGCCTACAAGATTACAAAAGAAATATTTTTGTTTGGCACTAAAGGAGTTATTTTTTAAAAGCTCTTTAAGTGAATACTTTAAAGTTCATAAAATATTAAGGCTGTGTCTATACTGCGCACCTTACAACAGAGTGGTTGTGCCACTGCAGCCACACTGTTGTACAGTGCACAGCGTAGCCGCTCTTTGTTGCCAGGCGAGAGCTCTCCCGGCGACAGAATAAAACCACTCTGAATGAGGGGTGGTAGCTTTGTCACCGGGAAAGCGCTGCCCCTACTGGCACTTTCCATCGTCAAAACGTTTATCATTCGCGGGGGGTGTCTTTTTCACACCCCTGAACAACAAAAGTTTTAACAACGAAAACAGTGTACACATGGCCTATGTCACTTGCTTGGAAGTATTTTTTCAATTTGACATAGTTAAAGGAGGAAAAATCATTTAGGATCAGATGACAAAAAAGGATAAAAATGAGTGCCACTAATTGTTATTAAACTCTTCTTTTTTTTTTTATTCAACAGGGAACTCAAATTTGGTATCCCTGTTACAGACGAAAATGGGAACAGGTTAGGTGAATCAGCCAAAGCTGCTCAGCAGGCCATTACTCAGGTGGTTGTCTCAAGGATTCTCATGGCTGCCCCTGGCATGGGTTAGTATAACTTTAGTCAAACATAATGATTGCCCTACAGTTGTTAGAATAAACAGCTAGAGAGATGCTGAATTCTATGTAAATGTTTCTCTAATAGATCAAACCCTGCTATGGCTGTAGAGACATTCCAGGCGGAACCATGCTATGTGTTCCTCTTAAATGGAACAGAATTTATTGGAATGATTCCCCAGAAAGAGATTTAGGCCATGGCTACACTAGGGATCTTACAGCGGCACAGCTGTACCAATGCATCTGCACCGCTGTAAGATGGCTTGTGTAGCCGCTCTATGCCGACGGGTGAGAGCTCTCCCGTTGACATCATAAAAGTACCTCAACAAGCGGCAGTAGCTACGTCGGTGGGAGAAGCTTATGGCAACAAAACTTATGTCTCTCGGGGGGTGTTTTTTTCACATAAGTTTCACTGACATAAGTGGTAGTGTAGACAGGGCCTTAGGCCCAAATCTTCAAAGGTATTTAGCTCCCTAACTGCTGTTGAAATCGATAGAAACTAGTTGCCTAAATACTTCTGAGAATATGGTTCTTAGGCTGCTGTCAGCGAGTGGTGGTAACTTCTACTCAAATGGAACAGAATTAGCTACAAGTCTGGACATATTTAACCAGTGCCAGGTTGTTGAGTGCTTAACCATATTTTAAATAGGTGAGAAATTTTCCATTCCAATGTGTTAGAAGACAAGTTGTCAAATAAAGATAAGGAGAGGTTGTGAAGGGCAGAGGGGAGCAGGAAAAGGAAAGTCAAATCAAAATGAAAAGCAGTGAAATCTTCATTATGGTACTCAGTTCATTTAAAGTCTTAACTGGCTGCTTTAAAGTGTCCTCCTTTTACTCAAGGCAGGTGCTTAATTAGTATGATAGGTCATCCATTGAGATGTCTGACTTAAGATGATTCTACTGTATGGGAAATAGTTTTTTCTGTGCTTAGTGTTACACTAATTTAGGCTAATACCTTGATAATGTAATCTCACAATGGATGTGAATGTTAAAATTTGTGTGCAGGCTGGTAAAAGCCAAGAGGTACAAGGAGACAATGGTTGTTTATGGTGTATCACCTCCTTACTGCTGTTAATGGGTCTTTCTAACCAATACTTTCAGCTTACTGAAGGTCAGCTGCTCTTTTTGACCTGGAGTTGTGGGGAAAGTGCAGGTGCCACTAGAACAGCCTACACAATGGGAAAGGAGCACTGGGGGAAAACAAGGAGAAGATGAGTCTGCTCCAGAATGAGGAAAATTTACAATAGACTGAATTGTCCAAGCAAAATGCTTGCACACATTGCTAGAGATATGTGTAAATATTGAAACTGTCATAATTAAGCTATTTGGATGTCATTGTTCACACTTCAAGAAGTCACAGAAAAGTATTCCAGATTCTAAAGGTGGCATAAGATTTCCAACTACTGTTCTAAACTGCTGCAAAAAGGTTTATGGAAAACTATATGTTGTTTGCAAAGATTTAAGCATTTGTTGTGTTTTGTTTTTTATTTTCTCACTTTCAGCTATTCCTCCCTTTATAATGAATACTTTGGAAAAAAAAGCCTTTTTAAAGGTAAGCCTCTGTTGCTAAATATATGCATATAGGACATAGTCACATGTATTTCATATACAGAGTATTAAGT
Organism: Trachemys scripta elegans; assembly: GCF_013100865.1. Taxonomy (NCBI): domain Eukaryota; kingdom Metazoa; phylum Chordata; order Testudines; family Emydidae; genus Trachemys; species Trachemys scripta. The sequence continues at coordinate 18,564,158 of NC_048305.1, read as the reverse complement.
AAATGTTACATGAAGAAAGATTACAATGTTATATTTTCAATAATATTTGTGTTTTCATAAAACATTGTTTAAGTTACTTAACCGCAAATACATACAGAAACATAAAGTTAGTCTACATCTGCACTGGAATGGTTTACCTAGGCACGTGACGGAATCTCCATCCTTAGAGGTTTTTAAGGCCCGGCTTGACAAAGCCCTAGCTGGGATGATATAGTTGGGGTTGGTTCTGCTTTGAGCAGGGGGTTGGACTAGATGACCTCCTGAGGTCTCTTCCAACCCTCATCTTCTTCTGTGATTCTATGATCTGACCGCTAACTATTATATTCCCTAGAAAAGGAAAATTTTTGTTTCTGAATATGCATAAAGAAACATTTGGAATATTTTCAGTAATGTAGTTTTGCCAATTAAATTATTAAATCTTTTACTGAATAGTTCGGAAATGCTGTCTAATGGTTAAAGGTTGGTCTGCCAGTCAAGAATTTCTGACTCTTGTCATGTCACTTAGGCCTCAATCCTGTGAGGACCTGAGCAGCTCCTTGAAGATATTCAGCCCCTCAACTGCCGTTGAAGACAGTGGGAGTTGAGGGAGCTAAGCTCCAGTTCACGAACACAGTTCAGAACATGCTTTACGTTAAGCACGTCCAGAAGCCCCATTGAAGTCAGTGGGTCTTAGGCATGTGCTTAAGTACTTCAAATGAGTTGCTCAGCACCAAATAGAATCTAGCTCTTTAACTTGCCTGTGCTTCAGTTTCCCCATCTGTAAAGCAGCAATAATAGGGTGTTATGCTTGCTTAAGGTTGGCAGAGTGCTTTCATATATCGCTCTGATCAGAGGTGCTATCAAAGTATCATGAATTATTTAAATAATTCATTTGAACAGTCCCTGTCCTTCACCTCAGCACTGTCTAAATAAAAGTTTTATGAAAGGAATGAGTAGATTACTCTGCATAGCATCATGTATGTGTATATGATATTTTGGTTAAAATCTAGGGAACATTTATCTGAATCAGCTAACACAATGGGCTGCACACAGATTGCGATCTGTTTTCGAATGATGTCATCTGCCTTCCCTCTGCTCCCACCCACACAAAAAATGAATGAGCCTACCAAATTATAAAATACAATAACTATGTTTTAAAAAAAATTCTAAAATATGCAATTCTTCTCTGTTCAGCAAGATTTGCTTGTTTCAGTGGAATAATTGTAAACATTGAATTTGTTACAAATACAATGCAAATCATTTTAAATTTATTTTTTAAGTTTTGGTCAATAAAGAGAGGTTCAGCTTAGCTGGAGTCAAAAAGTATCTTGAAGTGGAAAAAAATCTGATTTGAAAATGACCCATTAGAATTATGGGTAAACCAAATATTGGGTGTGCATGTTTCAATAAGTATGATATGTTTCTCATATTTTATTTAAGCTAACGTAGTGTGATATCCTTATCCAGTTGTTCATATTATGTTAGTATAAATCTAATACTGATCTATTAAGGTCTTTTGGTTTACCTTTTACACTGTGTGTATGCATGAGGTTGTAATCAGCAGTAATAACATACTACATTGTAAATAAAATATCATACAGATTTCACATAAGACCTGAGCCAGGGCTGTATCTTAGTTACAAAGGTAGAATTTCTTTGCCCATTAATGTCCCTGGCTTCCTTTTGCATGAGTGGCTATGGACAATCTCATATCTTTGTCTGGGAACACACAAGTTGAGTTAGGAACATGCTTATTGTTAGAAGCAGAAAAGTAGTACTGTGTATAAACTTACCGACATTCCTTGGAAAGGTATATTTTTAGTGTTATCAGCTTTTAGCAGAGCCGGCTCTGGCTTTTTTGCCGCCCCAGGCAAAAAAGCCTCCCGCCGCCCCCTGGTGGGGAGCGCGGCAGGGGAGGGTGCCGAGCCCGGCTGCGGCCCCGCTCTCCCCAGGCAGCCGGAGCGCCGGGAGGAGGGTGACGAGCCCGGCCGCGGGCCCACTTTCCCTGACCGGCCGGAGCGCTGGGAGGAGGGCGGCGAGCCCGGCCGCGGGCCCGCTCTCCCCGACCAGCCAGAGCGCCAGGGGAGGGCGGCGAGCCCAGCTGCGGCTCCGCTCTCCCTGGCCGGCCGGAGCGCCAGGAGGAGAGCGGAGAACCCGGCCTCGGCCCCGCTCTCGGGCCGGAGTGCCGCTGGGCGCCCCAGTATGTTTAAAACAAAAAACAAAATAAACCCCAACCCTGAGCGCCGGCCCCCCTCCGGGGGCCGCCCCAAGCACATGCTTGGTAGGCTGGTGCCTGGAGCCGGCCCTGGTTTTTAGATTACACGTTTAGTTGACTCTGAGGAATTATTTCTTATATTTCTGTTCTTCATAGTCTTTATGTTGAGTTTAGATTTCACAACTACACTACTGAAATATACACTGTGTGTGCACATGCACAGGCTCACACTTGTGCATAAATATGCATTTCTTTAAGACTGTTTAATTTTTATTTTCTTTTATCCCCAAATTTAGAAAACTACATTTTCCTGAAGTGCTCACTTCTTCAGAAAATTGTGTTCGTCACAGTGCTAAAACAGGGAATATAGCTGTTGAATTTTGGAATGAAAATCTTTATAGGAGACTTAAACTGCATGGTTCTCCTAACTGATAGGAGTGAAGCTCCCATGTACACACATCATGTTTTCCCCAGTATAAATGAGATATATATTGATTTGACCTACGTCCTATTCATGGACTTCCTTTGACCTTTAGACTACTTGAGGCATGATAACTACAGCAGTGCACCTGAAAATTTACTGTCCATAAAGAGCAAGGACATTGGTTTTCTGAAATCCAAGGGGTTGCAAATTTAGAGCAAAAATGGTTTTACATGTGCACAGCATGAAAGAATTGTCATGTGTCATATCAACTTGCATGGCAGAAACATGACATTTATGGCAAAAAGCGTGAAGGAGGAATCAGTGTGTCTTTGGAGTCAAACTTCAAGTATTTATTGTGCAGTATAATCAACATAAGGGTGTTGTGAATTTTGCAGATCAGCATACATGAGAGATTTCTTCAGTGGCTACTCAATGTTCTTTGGTACCATCATGATCGTTTATGCTCTCCTGTTCCTTCCCCTCAGCCTCACAGACTGTGAGTTCAGGTGAAACCTTGCTCTGCAGTTAGTCAGTGGTAACATTTGGTGTAGATTAGTTCTAAAACTATTAAGGAATGAGCTGCATTTTTTAACTAGCAGCTTGTGCATGTCCTCTTGAGGTTTCCAGAAGCACCATTCCACCTGCAGTATTGTGACACCACCACCTACAATCTGCTTTACTAACACATGTACCTCAGTCTTTGCTTTGCACACCAGCATTCCAGAAAATAATTCTTATGTGCCTGTAAAAACCCTTTTGGGTATGTCTACACAGCAATCAAAAACCTGCACCTGGCCTGTGCCCGCTGACTCGGGCTTGCAGAACTCGGGCTAAGGGATTGTTTAACCATGGTGTAGATGTTTGGGCTCGGGCTGCAGACCAAGCTCCGGGACCCTCCCACCTTAGAGAGTCCTAGAGCCCAGGATCCAGCCCAAGCCTGAACATCTACACTGCAATTAAATAGCCCCTTGGCCAAGTCAGATGGCATGGGCCAGCTGCCGGTTTTTAATTACAGTGTAGACATACCTTTGAGACCAAAAAGCCTGAAAATAAACAAATGCGTGTCAATCAGCAAGTCTTCATTTCTTTATAGCCTACCATAGAATATCTTCTATTTTCTGTTTCTTCATGTCTAACAGTTTTAATGGTATCATGGTAAACTCCATTGATATTTGAAATAAAAACAAAGGACATATGACTATATGATTATTACTTATATTCATCATCTCTGTTGACTCATGCTTGGGTATGTATGTCTGAAAACCAAGTCACAATAGCTGCTGCCAGTGGCAGGAGCCATAAACTATATTAGCATAGAAATGCAGAGTTTATAGGTGCACTTCCATCTCATCTAACCCTTCCATTAGAGGCACTTTGGATGCTTCTTCCATACAAACTTCTGAAAATCACTGTTGCCACCTGAACTTAGAGATTTTTAAACCAACTCTAACGTGGTTCATAAATTCATATAATTTCTCATACAAGTTCCCATCCTACTTTCTCCTATTGCGCTATACATCATTTCCGGTTGATTCCTGTGTATTTTTTCCCCTTTCATGTAATATAACCATCTAATCAGATTTTCTTAGTTTGCAACTGTAACAACTGTTACAAACTTTTTTTCCTAATTAGAAAGAAAGCCTGTTCTGCAGTCTTCTCTCATATAGTTCTGCTCTTCAAAGAACTATCCTATGATACATTCAAGTTCCTTCCATATACCTCTAATTCCTTAACTGCTTCCAGTCATGTTATTTATTTATCTAATTGCAAATAGAAGAACTTTTGAATCTGCCATCTTTCCCAATGTGACTATGCACTAACAGTGAATAGAAACAATAACTAAAATACTAAGTTTTCATATTTAATTGTCATTTCTACAACCTCGTTATGTGCGCTATCCAACACAAACCATCTGGAAGCTAAGTCCTGATACATTCAGAACTACTGTCTTCCTGAGTTCAATGAGAGAATTGGTATTCACCAAATTATTTTGTTATCTTGTGCTTCTTTGTTTTTGTTTTCTCTCCAGACAGATGCACATTCTGCTTCTGATGCCTCTAACTTGTTTTTAGTTAAGTGTATTTTACTTATACCTCCTTGTTTGGTTTGAATTTTTTCACCCTTCCAGATATTTGTTCTTAAAACTGATCTTTAATGCTGGCTTCTTCCTCCTACTCTTTTTAATATTAGCATTGTCCAGCAGCATTCTTGGAAAATAAAGGTCAGGACTTTATCTGCCTAACAGGCGTTTTTTACATCCTACATGAAACAAAAAACGTTTCATTAAACAAACCAGTTTATGCTAATGATGCTGCCTAGGCTGTTAGACACACCTGTGTTTTTCAGAGTAATATCCTACTCAGAAGAAGGCCAAATACCACTGTGCTTTACTGTGATAAAAGCACAGATCTGTCTTATATACCCCAAGTGACCTGATGCCTCTGTATTATGAGACTATCTCAACTCCCTCAGTGTTCAATACTTGGACTCTCTCAAGCATAATCCTCCCCTTGATCATAGCCTTTCACAGTAAGGAATCTGACTAACATTCCCACAAAGAGGATAGCAATCCCACAGTCCTCTGCTGCTGGTACACAAGCTGTGATAAGCATACAGTCTCCGAGCACTTCTGCTCCGGTGATGCTATTCCCACCATCTCTTGTCATTAACTCTCCCACTGTATGAAACCAAAGCCTTTTGAACAATCTATCTGGGGCAAAGGTCAGATGAAGATGCATTAGTGGAATGTCAGAACAGTGCAGCACCACTGAATTCATCCTCCTTTATCGCCTGGATACTGCCTTTTTCCATCTGTTGTCTACTTTTGTAGGTAACTGATGAATTGGACAGTTCTCTCCTGCAGCCATTTCTGGACTACAGACTGCCTCAAACAAAGAAGGGCACAGTCTGCTATGTTATTTCCTCTCTCTCTGTCCCTGAGGAAAGAGCTAATTCCAGTATTGTTTTCCCACTTCTTTGTTTCTGCTGTGATCTTTTAGCACCAACCTTGTCGTACTTACTTTCTTAAATTCCTTTTTGCCTTCATTCCCTATTGCTTCCATTTTCCCCTTTAAAATACTGACATTTACTTTTGTTGTTGGTTCACCAGTTTCCTACAGCTTGAGGAATGCTTCTTGTAGACACATCGTCTTTATACTTGCCTACTGTAGTGTGTAATCTTAACTAATTAACTGCTTTGTTTCAAATCAACATGTTGTTGTGATAGCAATTGTGTGTTTCATGCTTTTTAGAGACCTTCGTTTGATGGTAATGAAAAAGCCCATCACCGCAGAGTTTCATTAAAATGTTTGGTTTTATTTCATTAGTATTTAATTTCAACTAAAATTCTAACATAGTATTTTTTTTAAAAATCATCTAAAGACCTACAATAAAAGTTTTGTCTTCTTTCCAAATACATTTGATGAGATTTGCAAAAGAAAGTGCAATAGAGATGAACCAGCCATAAATATCACATTTGTATAAAAAAAAAATATTTTGCTTTGCTAAACAAATCACAGCTTCTATTTTATGTTCTTCTTTAATTGTAAAAGGAGTGGGGCCCTCACACGGTTGCACAGTACTAGTTTTATCCATAGGAATTTAGAGCCAGAACTTCAGCGATAGCTGAGAAGCATACAGAGCAAATCAAGGAGTGAGGAGAGAGGTTGGTGCAAAACCTTACCTTGGCACTCCCATGATCCTTAAGCCGCTGCTGGCAAGTCCTCAGGCATAAGTTAGATCAACCTGAGGGTGCACAACAGATTGAAACAATAGCCAGGATTCAATTACAGCATAGGGCTGTCTTGACCAAATTCCTTATGGCAGGAAGGTGGGCAGCATATGAACCTCTACTCTGCCATATGGTTCTGTTTTCACTGGGCTGATCCTCTCAGGGCCAGACACTGATGCTGCTGCTACATTCTGAAGTCAGTGCAGCACAAAGTGGTCTCACCATAGAACTGGCCCCTAGACTCAAATCAGAATCCAGCCATGAGCAAAATGGGTTGTCAGACATCTATTAATCTAGTTCCTAGTGGAGATTTATTCAGATCTGATCCAATACACATTGATGTCAATGGGGATCTTTCCACTGACTTCAGATGACTTGGGACCAGGCCCTCAAATTTAGCAATTAAAGTTAGAGGTCAGGATTGAAGTGTGCTGGCAAAACTGTGGGGAGAACTTGCACAGTATATCTGCACCATGTTTAGCTCTTAACAGCTGTCAGTCCATCTCTTATGAGTACATGAAATCTCCAAAACTGTGGGGAGGGAAAAGCACACTTGATTCACTATGTAATAATTATTTTTAACACAGCGGTTCCCGTGGATGAGTGCCCCCATTCAAGTTGGATTAGTTGGAGTCTGGTGAGTGAGTTTCTTCTCTACTACTTTTAACAGGTGTGACTATAGCTTCCTTGGAAGATGTAAAGAGGCACAATTTGAAAATATTTTAAAAAATCAAGGCTGTATGTTTTTGGGCAGTAAAGCCAATGAGCATCAGAAACTATTCATTCCTTCTGTGAGATGAGGTGTTAACGAGATCATATTATTTACATCTGCTCATTCTATATCGTATTATCTATTCGTTTTTTAAAAATGAATCACAAATCTCTTGCTTCCATTGCTTCTTTTATGGTAGCCATCAGCGTGGAGAAATTACAAACATAGATATAACCAGCATAGAAAGGGGGCAGAAGGGGGTGCGGGTGGTGGCTCCGGCCTACAACTGATTAAAATAAGTTGTTTTGACCACTGCCTAAACAGGTGATAATTTAGAACCTATTCCTGTAATGTTGTGAATGCCCTCAACTCACATGGAAGTCAACAAGGGGCTTGATTCTTCACTGCCTAACCTCTTGTGCATTACTTACATCTATGCAAAGTGGGTGTGAAATGTCACCAAATCAGATTTTCACTGCCTTAGATGGGTGATCGCGCCCTCTTTGCACTCTGCATAGGTGTAAATGACTACACATGGTGCAAGGCAGTGGAGAATTGACTTCATGTCACAGGACTGGGGCCTACTGTTCTTGAGAAGAAAAGAGAAGAAAATGATTGACTTGTGTGTCTAGCAATGTTTTTTAGAAAAGTACAATTCTACCCTAAATATTGTAATCTTATTTTTGTCTTTTATAGTTTGGTGTTTGCTACACCTCTGTGCTGTGCATTATTTCCTCAAAAAAGGTACATGTGGGTTTTTTTATTCTTTTAATGTTGAGAGCCCAGAAGCTTGCAAGGCATTCCTTCCTTCCCTCCCTCCCCCGCCTCAAAGAGCATACAATCTAAATTCACATATGACAAGTGTGGGTCATACACATGAGGGAGGAAGGAAAAGACAGTTGCCACAGTTACTCAGTAAGGCAGGTGTGCATATTAATAGTTCCGTTTAGTTGCGGAGCGGGGTTTAACTTCTGATAGGCTAGGTGTCAGAAATGAGTTTTAGGAGGGATTTGAATGAGAGGGCAGGACTTGGGGTTTGAGACGGCATTCCTGTTGCGGGGCAGCTCTGAAGAAGATACAGAAGCAGAAGTGGAGGGGATGCAAAGGAGATGTTAAAGTGGGCATCATTGATGGAACAGAGAGAATGGGGTGAATGGAAAAAAAGGAAACAGTTGGACATACAGATTGGGGTTGAATTATGTGGGGCCTTGAATGTCAGAACAAGGAGCTTGGATTTGATACACAGCACAGTGAGGAGCCAGTAGAGGGATTCAAAGAGGGGGAGATGACGTCAAACGGATACATCTTTGTGCCTTAAGGTGGTGGCGTCATTTTAATGTATGAAAAAAGTGGTGAGATCCCATTTATTTTCATTTGGAAACTCGCACTGAATGGACGCCACCTGAACTGTGTGTGCTTTATTTGTAGTTTGGGTAATAAGATTGTCCCCAGGTAAGAGCCTCATCCATGTTAATGTGTCTCAGAACCATTAGCTTTGTTTGAAAATAAACATGGAGCTGACATTCATTTTCCATGAGATCCTAAAGGAGCCTGGGAAGGCTAAATATTAAGGTCAGCTCAAATGCAATAAATTATGTAAACTTGGTGTAAAAACTCCACAGATATGTATTCTTTCCTTTTGTCATTAATGGAAGTCATGATTACTGCATCAAGTGGAAAAAATACTTAATGTGATTTAAATGTTGCAACTGGAGGTTAGTTGGTTAACAAAGTTAGTGGGTGAGTTCACTAGCTTTTCTCTTCTGGAAACCCTAGGTCTCATTCTCATCTCACTTCCATAATTTTTACACTGGTGTAACTCCCTTGATTCCAACAATGCAATTACACATTGTTTGCCCTCCTGGCTAAGAACAGGCTGAAGAGCTGCAATAGCAAGGAACACGGCAGGGCTATGTTGAGTTGCATTGACACAGTTGTACTGGCAAGTCAGTGTAGTGAGCACTGCTATTCCTGAGTCAGATCAGTGCTTCTTGAAATTCACCCTCAGGTGTCCTGAGTTGACTCACTAATTTTATAGGGAAATTAATTAAAAAAAATGTATTTAAGAAATTGCAGCTGTTACATGACTTGTCAGATGAATTCATTTTACAAATGAAAAATAAATGTTGCATCTACAGAATAGTTCCTTTGATTCAACAGAATAAAATAACACAGTCGTCAAAAGCAGCCAAATACAGTATTTTTTGAAAGTCTCGTAGAAGGGTATAGTTTGTATCTTCCAGCACTACATTTTCATGAGAACCTAACCATCAAGGTTGAAGTCCAAGATACTAGAGCAGCAGCTATTTCTTGAATAGGCAGAACATCTCATTTCCAAGCAAGTAAAGTTATTTTGCTTCTGATCTAAGAACATCACACTGGGAAAAAAATAGATCCAGAACCTCCTTTCCTAGTCCAAAAAGCCTTGAGCAGATACATCATCTTTTTTATTTTAGATCCCAGCATTTTTCTGTGTACTCATTTGACTATCTTTCTTTTGCTCAGTTCCATGTCCGTAACACGCTTGGAGCCAGAATTGCGAGCCAAGATCCAAGAGTTCAGCCCTGGTTTAGAACGTGTGTACTTTAATAAAGGATTATAATTCGAGGAAGGTAGAAAACCCTTCGAGGAGAATCTCGTGAGCTCCTTTTTTAATTGTGTGCCAATGTTGGTGAAAATAACTCTATTTTGACCTATCCTTTTATTGTTAAACAATTTTGACCATCCATGTTATTTTATATAAATATATTTTAAAAAATTATGATAAAATTATCTTAAATCACAAACTCATTACTGTTGTATTGCCCACTTTGTAGCCGTCAGTTTTTTTAACTGAAAGTTTAATCGCACATATCCAAACATGTTTACATTAGCTTGCAAGCAGCTAAAGACAAAATTCCTCGAAAGGAAAAAAAAAAATCAAGCGCACAAAGAAAATCAGATGATCTTTTCTGAGATTTGCTATCTGTTCCTAGGGTTGCCAACTTTGGTTGGACGAATTCCTGGAGATTTCATCACATGACATAATCTTTAATTAAAGATTAATCTTTAATTCCTGGAGATACCAGGACAATCCTGGAGGGTTGGCAGCCTACCTGTTCCACTCAGAGTGGGAAGGAACCCAGATTTTCATTTTCCCCTCAATGTAGGGCAAATGTCTCTTTGTAAATGTCTTTGGCCCCATGGTTCAAGTTGTGACCACAAATCTTTTTCTTCAGGCCCTCCCTGTCCAGTGTTAACATCATAAGAGTAATAACTCCAAAGAACAGCTATATTGTGGCCATGCCCCATTAGCCTCATTTCCCATTTCTAATAAATAGCAGCAGCACTTAATTTTATTTTGCCTTATTTTCTTATGTCTTATAATCTTCAAACTTCATGGAAAGTTCCTGCGGTTTCCTTTTTAACTACATTCAGCACATACAGTCCTGCTGTGTTCAGTCTTTTAAGGGTGCTCTTGTTTTCTGAGTGATCAATATTGCAGCAGTACAATCTGCCTAACCCTTTTTCATATGATGGTTTTTTGGCCAACCTCTTTGTTCCAGGAAAAGCACAAAGGAAACATGTTGTATGCTGCTGTTTTAATCAATTCCTGCACAAAATTACTGAACACTTTCTGTTACATTTCACCATATTCTCAGTGTATCCAGTACACATCCGTTGTATTACCAAGGCCCACCTATATTTAATATATAGTATATTTAATGTAACATTAGAGAGCTTAAACTTAAAGAGCCAAATTCTCCACTGGGACAGATTTGTGCAACTCCACTGACACCGTGCCAGTTTGCACCAGCAGAGAATTTTGTCCTACATTTGTAGATGTTCAAAGTAATATACATAATGATTGGTGAGTGTTTTACTGACAGTATGTTGTTCTGCAGCGACTATATAACATAGCTAATGTCTGGAAGTTTAGAGAACAGTCTAGTGGCAGATTTTGCTTGACTGTGATCAGAGTGACTTTTCTCATAAAGGAGAGATTTGTTTGATGGCTTGTAACGTTTATGTTTGGTCTGAAAGGATTAACAGATCTGAAGCTTTAGTCTCCGTGAATGCCACTGAGCCTTACCTGCATTTCTTCTGTAATTACCTACCTTCACGTTTTTGTCTTAACCTTTCTAGTTGGGAGTGAGCTGGTTTCCCCAGTGAATTCTGACTCTAGATATATTTTATTGCAATAAATAGTTCTGCATGAAAAGAAATGAAAAAACATAAATGCCAAAAGATTTGTGTTATGCTTGAATGCTTTAGGAATACATGTAGAAGTGTATACTCATCTGCAGAGAAGCCAGGAAGGAATTAATTTAATGATTACAATCTCCTATTTAAAGGAGCTTGTCTCATTTTTAAACATGCCATTTCTCCACCCATTGATTTTTGAACTCTTGCAATCAGATATATTTTATGTGAACTCACTTATTCAGTTTGGAAAATTCTGAAATTTGCAAATGTTCTGTAAAAATGATATAGCCTAGTTTAAAGAATATTATTGATAGATTTCAGTTAAATAAAGGAGATTCTTCAGTGACCAAAGTGTAGATCTGAGGAGAAAAAAAAATCATGGGTATATTTTTTTTTGTTAACTTTCTTTTTTGAAGCTTCAGTCTATTAATGCTTTTCTACAGAACTAATATCTGTACAGTTTCATGATATTATTAAGCAGAACAAAATAGTATAAAGATCAGACAATTTATACTGATCTGCTAGAAATAGAATGTTTTTAAAAAAATATTTCCAACTTAAGTGCAATAAACTCTTACTTAAAACTAGAAAAATAGAATAGTTATATTTCCACTTGGGGAATATAATTTTCAGTGATGCAGTGACTGACTACATTTTTAATTTAAGTATTATCACAATGTCTTTCCAGTATTGATGGAGTTCATGTTCTATTTAAAGTGAACTAGATACAATATTAAATAAACTCAGACTGAAATGAATTGATTTTTCTCTTATTGTATTGTCTTGTAAATATAGATTTTTGTACATTGAATTTTATGGTGCAGTCGACTCCAGCTCATCATCTTTTGCACCTCAGAGGTTTTGAGTGCTGATGTCTGAAAATTCATAATAAAGCAATCAATAAAGCTTCTTGATTGATAAGCTTCAATAAAGCTTACAATGGCATGGGCCATCATAAATAACTGTTTCACAGCTCCTTTAACAGCCTTAGGCAGGTACAACTCCAATGTCAATTTGTCATAGGAAAAAAACTGAATATTTATATTGACAATATTTGGACTCATCGCTGAAAGATCCCACGTGTTTATTTAACTAATATTTAAAAACAAAACATACTTGTGCAATGTTAACCAGTAAAAGCACATGGGGGAGAGGGGTTCAAAGGCATGTAGGGCAGTTGTGCACCCAACTTCCATGGACTTTCACCAGGAAGTGGGGGCCTAACTCCCAGCTATGCCTTTGAAATTCAGAGGCAGTCTTAGACGTTCGTTCCCAGGCTGTCAACCCTCTACCGATATATAAGAACATTTCATGCCAACAGTACTTGCACCCAAAAAAAAAGCCCACATATTTACTGCTGTCATGTTGGAGGTTCTAAATTTTCAAGTGGCACAATTAATTGAAATTTTGGAACTTTCAGTTTACAATAGCAGCCTTTGTATAACCATGTACCAATTTGGCATGTTTCCTGATATGTCTAGTCTTTTCCTACCTCAATCTGTCACATTTCATCGTGTGCAAACAGACTTTGCCCCAGGAAAATTTATCTCTGAGTACCAAAAAATGAAGTCAAATTTAGGGCACTAGAAGTCATCTACAATACTAAACAAAAGTTCCTGTCTGCATGATGTTACCCAGATGTTCCACTTTGGTTTCTTCGGATTTTAATCTTCCTTAATAGCATGGTACCTTAGGTAGACTTTGCAGTTGATATGTATGCATAGGATGGATGGCGGGACTGTAGAATGTTAAGCAGTCCTTAAGCAGGCAAAATTTCTATGGCTGGTGGCATTTCTCCTATGGAAACCTGTATCCTGTACATAAATGCCTATTTCAAAGACATACAATTGTTTATCTGCTAGGAGATCATAAGGTAAAGGAAGTTCTAATCCTAAATTTCATGAAAATTCATGAATTTGATCGTGATCTTGATCATTCCTTCTCTGTACAGAAGGGAGATGTTTTAAATGTGATTTCAAGCACCTGTCCCGGTCCTGGGCATATTTGGGGCATGTCTATGGTGAGAGTAACACCATCTCCATCGCAAACTTGCTCTTTTCCTGGTAGCCTGAAGAAGCCCCTCCACAGAGCTCTGGGTGGTGGAGGTCCTGCAGGAATGCAAACAATGGATGGAGGGACTTGGGTAGGTTTACTTCTGGAGTGAAAACTCTGTTCTTTTGGTTTTACTCTTTTCTCCCATCTGGTGATATGGAAGAAAATGATTTTATGAAGAGGTAGAAATTGTGTTTGTGTAACTGATGCATATATTTGTATTGCAGATAGTACCTAGAGCAGAAGTGGGCCAGCTACAGCCCACAGGCCACTTCCGGACAGTCAGACATTTTTATCCAGCCCTCGAGCTCCCTCCGGGGAGCAGGGTCGGGGGCTTGCCCCGTTCCGCCCACCTGGCACTCCCCAACCCCTGACTCACAATTCCATCATCTTCCAGCACGCGCAGAGCCACGCTGTGCAGGCACGACTTCACCGCTCTGTTTCTAGGATCGGAACCCCACCCCTACGTGGCAGCGGGACCCAATCCCCTCCCAGTCTCGCACCCATCCCAGCTAGGGTGCCTCCGCCCATGGCAGTGCCTGTTACAGCCGTCTTGGTGTCACTGTTGGCAGGGTCCCTAGGAGTCCCCAGTGCCGCCTCTATAGAGCCCCCCCCCCCTGCACCACACTCCATGAGTCCCCTCTCCCCCCACTTCGGTAACATACCTTATAGAGCACCCCCCATGCTACACCCCATAGAGTCCCCCTCCCTCACACGGCATTCACGACCCACCATACAATTTCCATACCCAGATGCAGCCCTCAGGCCAAAAAGTTTGCCCACCCCTGGCCTAGAGGCACCTCATCATGGATCAGAGCCTTTCTGCTGTAGGCACCGGACTACCACATAACAAAACACTATCCCTGTCCCAAATGTTTACAATCGAAATAAATCCTTAATTATAGAAGCTACCATGGAAGAAAACTCACTCATCAGATCATCAAGTCTGACCCTCTACCAGTGACAGCTATTTTGTATGATGCATGCATTGTTTATGTGTAAATAGTGGCTATATATGAGACAATCAAGTTGTTTAATTTCAAATCTCTGGTAATCTTGCGTTCAGATCACAGTGAACTGTGGCTTTTGTCCCTCTTCATTTTGAAAATATCTATCTTCTGAAGCTTTTTGCAGGCAAAGCGAGGGCTTTTGCATAACTTTGTAAAACCAAATCACTGTGTGTGGGTGCTCCTCCCAAAACAAATTTGCCAGTTATCCCATTTATTCATGGATTTTAGAAATCATTTGTGTTGGGAGAGGCAACTGATGAAATAAAAGTTTTTAAAATAGCACATGGAAAGAATTAAAAAATAATTTAGCAGTAACAATCCATTAGTGAAGCATTAAGAGGTAACTAAAAAGACTCTTATGGGCTATTTGTGCTAGTAGGCCCATTCTTGCCCATATATTTCTGTAAATATTCTAGATTTTCAGACAGCACAGCTGCACCATTTCAATGGACAAGTTGAGCCATTTTTAGAGTAATTTAAATTCATTGAAGTGAATTTGTTCCCTGGTAAACATCCAGTTAAACAGACATGTCATGCTGTTAGGTTACCAATTGAGTGGATCCTGCTATGCCTTAAATACAACATACCCATTTAATCAGGACATCTACCAGGGAACCTGTTTAGTGAGAGTAAATAGCAATGACTGGTGCTTAATTGAAATAGTACTTTCAAAAAAATTTCATGTTGGATGCATTTGGCTTGTGCTAAAAGGTTAAGTGATACTTAACCATGTGTTAGAGAGGTATGAAATTGTAGGCTCTTGTACTACAGAGGTTTCCAAAGATAATTCACAAGAGAAAGTAACAGTAATAAATATTCACTATATTCAGTATTTTCTGTCATTTTATTTGGTACGGTTACTTCTTTCCTCCAGTTCTTTCAGCTTTCTTTAACAAAATAATCTCTTCTCTTTTGGGGACAAGTGAATAATAGGCCTGTCCTGATACCTGATGTGTCCTAGTTAAATAAATTCTGCTGTGCCATCTAGAAGAGACTGCATGAAAACTAGCTTGTGTTCCTTCATTAACAGCAAGTCTCTGTTGCTGATATGCTGACTTTACTGAAAGTGATCTGAACATACTCTGTTAGGGCAAATGTAGGATAGGATCTGCCACTTACTCGTAAGCTTTGTATATAGGTTTTTTTGAAAGTTTTTTCTTTCCTTTGCCAGAATTTAGTCAGCTTTGTATCTCAGTTATTAAGATACTAGAAAAATCAGAACACACCTAGACATCCAGAGGGGTTAACTAGAGCCCCTTTCATTGATCACATGGAAATGGTAAAATTGAGGGCATAAATGGTATCTCCTTCAGGACCAGTGGTAGATTACTTTGTTTTGGGCTTCTCTCTCTCTCTGGCTCCATTAGCAATGCAATTATAACTAAGGGTATGTCTACACTACCTGCCGGATCGGCGGGCAGCGATCGATCCAGCGGGGATCGATTTATCACGTCTAGTCTAGATGTGATAAATCGACCCCCGAGCCCTCTCCCATTGAGTCCTGTACTCCACCGCTGTGAGAGGCGCAAGCAGAGCCAACGGGGGAGCGGCAGCAGTCGACTCACCGCGGTGAAGACACCACGGTAAGTCGATCTAAATACGTCAACTTCACCTACCTTATTCACATAGCTGAAGTTGCGTAACTTATATCAATCCCACCCCCTAGTGTAGACCAGGGCTAAGATAGATGATCCATTTACAACGGTTGTCTCTTGACATGGTTACACACAGTTACATTGAAAGCTAGATGGAATCTATCCTGTCTTTATACACGATTAAAACCTTGGACTGTTGAAGTCTTTAGCCCACTTAAATATATGTGGTTGAACCTTATCAACATTACAACTTTTAACTGGGACTTCTGACTTGCTTATAGTTTTATAGTCTCTCTTGTTTGTGTGTTTGATGCAGTGCATTCCTTTATTCTGACCTCTATATTTTCTTTTTTGTTGTATCTATCTATCTATAGAGAGAGAGAGAGAGATGATATATATAATATAAAACCTGGAAAAACTCAAATCTATATTCACATTACATGTATTTTTGCAGCGCTTTTTATGCTGAATATTGTACATTCAATGAACACCTCCATTTACGCTTAATAGAGACAGGCTGAAAGAAAATCAACATAACTCTCCATTCAGAACATGAACTGTGCCATTACAGTTAGAACATAATACTAAAGTGGAGTTAAACCAACATGTGCCCTTAATGTTTACATGACTATGTCGTGCAGCTTTATGGTATATATAAGGATTATAAATAGTTCTTTTTTAAAAATTACAGTGGGTATCACAGAGACTAAGTTGTAAGCACTCACATTTACTCTCTGGACATTTGGCTCAAATCTTTGATCGGGTCACATAAGAATTAATAATCAAACGCCCTTTCCATTCGCATGTCACAAAACTACCACCCAGGGTGGGAACAGAAAAATCTTGCTCACTCCTAGCTGAGTTGTATTGGAGGTCAGGATTGAATGTGTTGGCAGAGCTCTTTGGGGGCAATATTTGTCCTGTGCCTGAAGGCAGACAGACACCACAGTGATGGGCAGCAATAGAAAACCCTAAGATACGCTCTAAGCACACTCACAAATAGAAAGAAAAAGTCACAATTGCATCTACCCATATTTCAGTTTAATTGCTACTTAAAAAATTTAGAAGCAATTCTCTCTTGTTCTTTT
This sequence comes from Trachemys scripta elegans, assembly GCF_013100865.1. Lineage (NCBI taxonomy): Eukaryota > Metazoa > Chordata > Testudines > Emydidae > Trachemys > Trachemys scripta. The sequence continues at coordinate 18,547,168 of NC_048305.1, read as the reverse complement.
TTCAGAGTAACAGCCGTGTTAGTCTGTATCCGCAAAAAGAAGAACAGGAGTACTTGTGGCACCTTAGAGACTAACAAATTTATTTGTTAGTCTCTAAGGTGCCACAAGTACTCCTGTTCTTCTCTTGTTCTTGAGGCCCACTAGAGGGCAGCATCTTCCACAAAACTAAGCTAATATGTAGCATACTGATTATGTATTGTTTTTTCCTCTTAAGCAAAAGAGGGGGGTGAATGCAGGAGATATAAAAGGAGCAGAAAGGGAAAACTATGGATTCTCCCCACTGGGCATTATTTCTTCCCATATTTACACCAGTAAATGCTGCATTGCAAGCATGTGACTTATACATACATCTAGAGCAGCAGTTCTCAACCAGGGGTACATGTAAACGTACCCCTGAGGATATGCAGAAGTCTTCCTGGGGGACACATCAACTCATTTAGATATTTGCCTAGTTTTACAACAGGCTATACATGAAAAGCACTAGCCGAGTCAGTGCAAACTAAAATTTCACACAATGACTTGTTTATACTGCTCTATATACTATACACTGTAGTGTAAGAACAATAATTATAGTCCAGTTGATTTATTTTATAATTATATGGTAAAAATGAGAAAGTAAGCAATTTTTCCGTTAATTGTGTACTTTGTATTTTTATGTCTGATTTTGTAAGCAAGTAGTTTTTAAGTGACATGAAACTTGGGGGGGACACAAGACAAATCAGACTCCTGAAAGGGGTACAGTAGTCTGAAGGATTGAGAGCCACTGATCTAGAAACTGACCATACTCTACAGTACTAGAAGCTCTGGATACATGTGAAAAGGCAGCAATGCTACTGAAAAGATACTTTACTGAAGTAATTAAAACCACCTCTCCGACTCCAGGAAATGGCTCATTCAGTTGCATCATTAATTTTTCCAGGGCTTAGTTATGACAATAGCTCTGAAATAAAGGTGGTTGTTTTTTTGTTTTTGTTTTTTTACTTTTTCCATTTTTGTTTTAATTACAGTACTGCTATTGATGATGTCACCTCATGTTTCCCTCTGACCCCCCAAAGGAGTAATCACCACCACCCTCCTTAATATAATTTCTTGGTTTGGATTTGTGCAGGATTGTCTGGTTGCAGACACTTTGCCTGCAGATGTTGCTGGATGGGCCAGTAATTCCAGAATCATTCTGAAAGTGGGCATGGCCAGTACTGGGCATGCTCATTAAGTGTTTGAAGCTACTTGGGTGATTTCCATTGTGGGCAAGCAGCCTGGCAGGACACACCCAGAGTCACTCTCCAAATGTTGAAAGAGTGGGAACTCAAGGGGAGGAGTTTATAAAGAGGAAAACTGGGAGACAGGCTGAGAATCTCAGCGGTAGGGTGGTTCTGAACAGAATGTATTCAAAGGGAGTCTGAAGGAGAGTGTAGGACTATTGCATGTTTCCCAGATGTTAAGGAGCTTGCATGCCTTACAGATGGTGTGTTGACCGGGCTGGCTCCAGGCACCAGCATAAGAAGCAGGTGCTTGGGGCGGCCAATTCAAAGGGGTGGCACGTCCGGGTTTCGGCGGCAACTTGGTGGCGGGTCCCTCATTCCCTCTCTTCCTCTTTGAGCTGCCGCCAAATTGCTGCCGAAGAGCAAAAGAGGGGGACCCACTGCCGAACTGCCGCCGAAGAAGCGGCGCGATTGAGCTGCCGCCGAAGTGTCGCTGCTCGTCTTTTTTTTTTTGCCGCTTGGGGTGGCAGAAAAGCTGGAGCCAGCTCTGTGTGTGATGCCATTCCACAGAGACTGAGAAGGATAAATTTTCCCAGAGAAGAGCCCAGTATGTGTACATGCACATGCATAATTATATTTTGCATTTGAACTTGTGATAGTAACAAGACTAAAACTTGTGGGGGGAAGTCATGACAGTGTCTTTAGAAGCATTACTGATAATAGGTTTTTTTTTTTTTGAGGGTTATAAGTAAACTTATGCAGTCACATACATCTGCATGTGGAGAGAGAAATTTAGTAAACTTTCTCTTAGAGATTTTGTAACTCTCTTTTTATCAGAGATTTAACTCTGTATAATATATAGTCCTGAAACAGACTGGTCCGTACCACAACAACAAGAGAAGCTGAGGTACAGGGAGGGGGAAGAAAAGACTGCCTGATGTTAGCTATTGTCTTCACCAAACTCATTACACATGCAGATGCAATTACAGGGAAAGTCCAACTTCACCTATATAGTTCTGGGCTGGAGCATGCTCAGTTGCTCACAGTGGGGATGGTGCATATTCACTTTGGTCAACATTAGGAGCATGCTCACTGAAGGCTGGGTTTTTAGCTGCTAAAATGAAGTCTCTGAGTATTTGCAAACTGCAATGTTTTTAGACGTTTATAACTTGGCTGTATTTAGGCAGATTTTCACATGGGTGGTAAAAGGCACATCCCTGACACAAAGGTCACCCCCTTGTCAAATTTCAAGTCTCTAGTCCACAGCATGGGGGTACTACAGCTATTCAAAGATAAGGTCACTAGAAATTTTTAACATACCCAAAACAATGTACATTTCTCAGGCTTCAATCTTAGAAACAGCTAAATTGTGTAACTGAAATTTTCCAAAAAAAAAAAAAAAAAAAAAAACACATTTTGAGGCAGACACCTGCCATGAAAATTTTCAGCTAAAATTTGCCAAAGTTATAAGCAATTGAAAATAAGGTCTTATAATATGAAATGTTAGGCAAGCTTAATAACAGGTGGCATGATTTTATATTGGAATTGGAAAAGGTTCAGAAAAGGGCAACAAAAATGATTAGGGGTCTGGAAAGGCTGCCATATGGGAAGAGATTAAAAAGAGGGAGTTTTCAGCTTCAAAAAAAGACAGCTAGGGGGTTATGATAGAGGTCTATAAAATCATTACTGGTATGGAGAAAGTAAATAAGGAAGTGTTATTTACTCCTTCTCATAATACAAGAACTAGGGGTCACCAAATGAAATTAATAGGTAGCAGGTTTAAAACAAACAAAAGGAAGTATTTTTTCAAACAATGCATAGTCAACCTGTGGAACTCCTTGCCAGAGGATGTTGTGAAGGCCAAGAATAAAACAGGGTTCAAAAAAGAACTAGATAAGTTCATGGAGGATAGGTCCAGCAATGGCTATTAGGTTCTGCATGGGCAGGTTGAAATGTGAGGTGATTGGAAGCATAAAGTGTATTGACTGAGCTATGATAGGGAAAGGACCTAAATAGCGTGTGCAATAAATAGACAAAATAACCCTAACTGACATTTATTAATGGTATATATCAAATGAAAGGAAACTGAAATAAATCTAAATAGCATGTCGCTTAATAGTGTTTTTATGAAACAAAATAGTCTGAAATGTCTTTCACACATTGCACGTTGAAAAACAAAATGCAGTGAAACTTCCCTTTGGAAGATCCCTCCAGGGACCTGCAAAACCCTTGTTTCCTAATACAGATAGAGCTCTAGTTAAAGGTCAAGTTATATTGCCCTGGAAACCTAAAGGATAATTTAGCGTTTAATGACTGGTGGCTGCCTCTTGGAGCTGGGATTGCTAGTGCAGATTTCGCTGCCTATCCAACATGTTTTCCATTGGAATGTTTAAAATAAGCTCCCCCTCCCCACCCCCCAAAAAGTTATAGTTAATAATCCAAATAAAAGAAAGGCCCAACAGTCCTGTGCTTTGCACCTTCATTTCCTCCTATGCAAAGGTGCTATCATCAAAGTGGATGAAAAATTCTGATTTTGCTGCATTTTGGACCCTTTCTGCACAATTGTTGATGACACAGAAGGTGTAAGGCAGAGCAGATTCAGGTAGGTGTTTAATGTGCTACCGCAGCATAACAATAAAAGTGTCCTAAATCCTGATGTGTATATGCATGAACTAGATGATTAAATTTATGGCCAAAGAGAGAGTTGAAACCTGCGCACTGCTACAGCCCCTTTGCCTCAAACTAAGATTTCCCTAATCTAACTTCCTCTATTTAGTGTGGCTTTGGGAGAAATAGGACATAAAATGTCAACTTCCTATTCAATAGACCTGCTCTTCAGGTGTGTACTGAGTTGAATCTGTATAATTTTCTGACAAATTATTCTTTGCAAATTTTTTCTGCTGTTTACATGGCAAATCTTATAGTGCTGTGGGAAAAGTGCTAGATGCCAGTATGATTTGTCCATTGTTACGCTCCAGGTGCAGAACCTTTGTCATTGCTGCTGTCAAAGAACACCGCTTGTCTTTCTGATCACATCTTGTGTTTGCAGTGCTGTTAGCTAGAGAAATCGTCTTTTTACTTGTAAACAGAACAAATGTGAGAGGTATTCATAAACCTGGAACATTACAGTCATTGTCTAGAATATGGGCCAAATCCTCAGACCCAGTGGTATTGCTTTGTCCCACACCTGAGGCTGCTGCTCTTAACGTGTTCAGTTTGCATGGCCTACACAAAGCCGCCACTATACAGCCTGTTCGCATGAAAAGACAAGACAAAAGATCTAAGGATACGTCTATACTTACCTCCGGGTTCGGTGGTAAGCAATCGATCTTCTTGGAGCGATTTATCGCGTCTTGTCTAGACACAATAAATCGATCCCAGAAGTGCTCGCCGTCGACACTGGTACTCCTGCTCTGCAAGAGGAGTATGCAGAGTCGACGGGGGAGCCTGCCTGCCGTGGGTGGACCCGCGGTAAGTACTTTGTAATTCGAACTAAGGTATTTCGACTTCAGCTACGTTATTCACGTATCTTAGTTCGAACTGGGGGGTTAGTGTGGACCAGCCCTAAGTCTGTTAAAACGGTGAAGATATTCCTACCCAAATATGAGGAATCATTGAGTCCTTCAGATATCTGGGTAGCATGATTCTAAGGGATGCTAAACATCCCTTAGGCTACACCTGCACTTGGCGCCAGCAGTGTGATTCCCAGCATGCATAGACATACTCACGCTAACTCGATGAGAGCTAGCTTGCTAAAAATAGTAGTGTAGCTGAAGTATCATGGGCAGTAGCAAGCAGTGGCGTGGACTAGCTGCCCCATGGGGTATGTACATGGGCCAGCTAGCCCGCCACTCATTGCAGCCTATAGTACCATGGCTACACTACTATTTTTAGCCCACGAGCTCAATGAGAGGATGTCTACATGAGCTGGGAATCATACCTCTATCTCCAAGTGTAGACGTAACCTTGGACATCTCACACAGAATTGGACTCACAACTGCTACTCTAATGACATTCAGCCACATTTAGAGAAGCAAATGTATTACTCTGAAGTGGAAAATGAAGTTGCTGCAGTCTCTTGCCTTCAGCATCTTGATATATGCGTGCGGGACATGGGTGTGAAGAAAACAGAGCATTAAGAGGCTTTCTGCCTTTTGAATTGAACTGCCACAAGTGATTGCTCCATGTTACATCATACATGGCTAAGAGGTAATTTCCCAAATTAACTGGAGCGACACCTGATATCAAGACAGTCAGATGAAGAAAACGTCAGTTGGCAGCACATGTGGGTCGGGTGAGGAAGATTGCTGCAACAAGCTTTGTAGGGGCGGGCGCCAGCCCAGGGGAGGCCCGCAGCGGGTGTGGTTTGATGATGTGGCTCACTGGACAGGATGCAGTACGGTACTCTTTTCAAGGCTATTTGAAGATCACGAAACGTGGAGAAAGATTGCTGACCAATAATCCCATGTGCTGTTTACTGCTCATTGTAATGTGATTTTATGGTGCTTTGTACCATGAGAATAACAGTGAGCCTAACCATGGCAGATGATCAAGTTCTACACCTTCTGCACATTCAAGAACCCCCTTTCCTTGCTCCACCCCAATGGTCAGCCAAGCATTTTCTCCATGTTTTGATGTCCTTATGTGACTCTTGTGACCTGTTCTTTGCTTCAACTTTGGTCCAGATGGTGTTTGAGGATCTAGTTGGCAGGATTTTAGGGGAGCAAGGAGCAAGCACATACTACCCCCTAGAACGCTGTTAAGGATTGAGGGGATCTTTACCTGGTACCCCTTCTAGCACACAGAACCAACTGGCACTGCCTAAGCCACATGTGGCAGTAGACCCCAAGCCCTAGGACTAAACCGGCTAAGGGATATCCCAAGGAGACAAATAGTAAGTTGAGGGTAAGGGTCTCCAAGGTGTGATAGGGAAGGGAGACAGCTGGAGGGAGTTTGTGAGGAGAACGATATAATATAGTCCAGCTTCAGAAAAGGGTCCCAAGTGAGGCTAATGCTGTGCACAAAGATTTATGGGTATCAGTAGAATTTAAGTTCACTCTATTTCAGATGATTCAGGGTTCCAAGCAAATATTTCCCACAGCCCTACTTTATGTAAGAAAACAATTAACCAACAGGAAAAATTAAATAAGTTCACCCCTACCTACAGTCAACCCTGGAATCACAGAACACTTCCAAGCCACACACTACACCAACTGTTAGAGGGAATGAAGAATGTTCTGTCTCTATATATAGTGTGTTTCTGGCCATGCTGTTTGAGAACTCATCCAAGTGGCAGAATGCCATCACCCATGGAAATGTCTTCTGTCATTCTAATAAATAAAAGAGACAAAGAAATGAAGCTTTCACTTACAGGGATCACTGAGAATGCTACAGGTCCCTAGAAAGTATGACCCTCACAAAAGCAACTCCCCTGAGGGAAGGGCAGTGTCTCTTGAGAACACAGTGCAGGACAGATGGAGGAAGAAAGCAAACCAGACTTGCATTTAAAAACCTTGAACCAAGTAGCTCAGTGCCTTCCTCTGAAAAAGTAGCATCTCCTTGGGGTGCGGACAAGGGGTGCTTTCACCTTGCTTAAATCAGCTAAAATAGGATCTGTTTCTGCAGCTGTAATCCAGCTCTGAGTACATTTTAGGGCTTGTCTACGTGAGGATGTTACACTGGATTACTTTACACCCAGTGCAACAAATGAACTATATTGAACTGAAGTTCACTCAAACCACTTTGTTATGCTGGCTTGAGGCACTGTCCTTATTAATCATTAAGTCCACAGAGTGCTATGTTTGTTTGAGTTAACTGTGCAGCATTCTGGGCATTTATCCCCTGCTGCAATGTTCTACTACTCAGCTCTAGAGAGCTCTGGGAGTTTTCAGGTAGTGCATTGTGGGTTGTCTGCCAGAACCTGCAGGAATTCTGGGACTTGTGGTCAGACTAACAAACTTCCATGATTCCTCTCCTGGCATCCAATAATTTACCCATATTTTTCCAGTGCCATTTTTGAACTGCTGTCAGGCAGCATGGAGGACCCACGGCTGAACACCACAGTTGCGACAGTCATTAATTATCAGTTGTGCAACCAGATGGATCTGGCTCTGGCTTTCAAGGCTGCAGCAATACAACTACAGGTAGAGGAGGAGCAAGAGAATGAAACTGAGCAGTTACTTCTGCAAGGCGTTTATCTGGAACAGCTTCACTTGGTGGAGAGCCACTTCTGGGCTCGGCCAAGTAGCAGAACAGAATAGTGATCAAGGATTTACACACACACACACACACACACACACACCATTTCCCCAACACCCCCACAATGGTCAACTAGCGCAGTGTTGCCAATTTAGTCATTGGTAGGAAACAGGGCTGGCTCTGACTTTTTTGCCGCCCAAGGCAAAAAAGCCTCCTGCCACCCCCCTCCCCCCCCTGGAGTGCGGCAGGGGAAGGCGCTGAGCCCGGCCGCGGGCCGCTCTCCCCAACCGGCCGGAGCGCCGGGGGGAGGGCGGCAAGCCCACCGCAGTTCCGCTGGCGACTGGAGCCCCGGAAGGAGGGCGGAGAGCCAGGCCAGGGCTCTGCTCTCCCTGGTGTCCAGAGCACCGGGGGGAGGGCGAAGAGCCGGCTGGGGCTCTGTGGGGAGGGCAGCGAGCCCGCCGCAGCTCCACTCTCCCTGGCGGCCAGAGTGCCGGGAGGAGGGCGGAGAGCCAGGCCGGGGCTCCGCTCTCCCCGGCGGCCAGAGCGGCGGGAGGAGGGCGGCAAGCCAGGCCGGGGCTCCGCTCTCCCCGGCAGGCGGAGCCGGAGCACCGCGCCACCCCCCTCCAGGTGCCACCCCAAGCACAAGCTTGGTGGGCTGGTGCCTGGAGCCGGCCCTGGTAGGAAATTTGAATTGAAATTGAAACATTAATACACACTTTAAAAGTAGATACAATGTATGATATAATACTTGTACCTGAAAAAGTATAATAGGTTTGAAAAGTGTGAACGAAGACTAGCGTCACACGTCAGAAAAAAAACAGCTAATGTTGGCGCATTCATTTTGGCGATGTTGGCCAACCTTATAATTTCAAATTATGATTTGTAAGCAAGGTCTGAATGAGCTCTCCCCTGGACAGCTAATGATGAGCCAGGGGTGGGGGGAAAGCTTCGGGACCAGATGGTATTTTCATGAACTCACCTACTCTGCCTAGGTATCGAGCAGACAGAGCTGTGTTGCCCAAGTGATCAATTTTGGTTGGTGTTGGGAGTTTCTGTACTAAACATTTTTATTATACTAAATTTTTTCATAAGAACATAAGAACGGCCATATGGGTGAGACCAAAGGTCCATCTAGCCCAGAATTCTGTCTTCCAACAGTGGCCAATGTCAGGTGCTTCAAAGGGAATTAACGGAACAGGAAAACTATTGAGTGATCCATCCCCTGTCGTCCTTTTCCAGCTTCTGGCAAACGGAGGCGCTCAGAGCTTGGTGTTGCTTCCTGCCCATCCGGGCTAATAGCCATTGATGGACATATCCTCCATGAGCTTATCTAGTTCTTTTTTGAACTCTGTTATAGACTTGGCCTTCACAACAGCCCCTGGCAAAAAGTTCCACTGGTTGACTGGACGTTGTGTGCAGAAGTACTTCCTTTTGTTTGTTTTAAACCTGCTGCCTATTAATTTCATTGGGTGACCCCCCTAGTTCTTGTGTAATGTGAAGGAGCTTATTCACTTTCTCCACAGCAGTCAAGATTTTATAGACCTCTATCATATCCCCTCTTAGTCCTCTCGTTCCAACCTGAAAAATCCCAGTCTTTTTAATCTCTCCTCATATGGAAGCTGTTCCATACCCCTAATCATTTTAGTTGCCCTTCTCTGTACCTTTTCCAACTCCTATATATATATATTTTTTTTTTATTTTTATTTTTATTTTTTGAGATGGGGGCGACCAGAACTGCACGCAGTATTCAAGATGGGAGCATACCATGCATTTATATAGTAAAAGTGGAGGAGCTTGGTTTGCCAGACTGATCAGCAAAGCCACTGCTGACAAACTATGTGAAAAGGCTGGAAAACACCAATCCTCTGGACTTCATCAACATTCAGAAAGCCTTATAAGCCAGTCATTGTCAAAGCCAATTTTGGAAGTACTTAATGAGGCTGTTAAAAATGCTGGAGACACAACACAGTTTATTCAAATACACATGGCTGTCACATCATACTTTCTCTTTAAGCAAGAGATACCACACACTGCAAACTGGAGGGCAATATTAAATACATTGTCATTTGTTAATCCTGAAGTTGGACACTGGTTCCAACCAAGACTAGCAAATGCTCACTATCTTTCTGCAAGAAATTCAACTGGCTGGTTAGAAGCATGCAGTAAACCAGCAATTGAAAAAGTGAAAAACTCTCACAGCATTCAGAAAATGTGCATACATGACTGATGAATGCATCATAGCAAATGGGTGTCAAGTATTAAGTCATTATGTATGTTATCTTGATGTCAGTAGTAGGCCAGTAGATTAATTTCTAGATGTTCAGGTTATAGAAGACACATTGGCTGCATCATTGACAACCCACATCTTAGAAAAGTTAAATGCCTGTAAATTGAACCCCAAAGAGATGGCTGTTTGTGCATTTGATGGAGCTGCAAACTTCTCTGGAAGTGGAGTACAAGCTTTACTCAGAGAAAAGTGTAACTCTAAGCTCTCCAATACACAGCGCAGAGGCCATCTACTCCAACTAGCATTAGTACGAGCTGCAGAATTTTCAAAGGGCATTTAAAATGTCTTCATTATACTCTTTTTTCAGCAAGAGTCCAAAAGGATTGAATGTTTTTGGAAAATAGACTGAAGTTCAAATTAGACCAACCTGGGAAAACCCGCTGGCTTTCTCATGAGCGCTCCTTGGCTGTTGTCTTAAAATTACTGCAACCATTATTATTGGCTTTGGAAAGTATCTACTGAGATGGGACAGCTCTCAGGAGTGAGGCTGGTGGACTACTTTTGCTATTTAGGCTTGGTCCACACTGGGGCGGGGGATCGATCTAGGAAACGCAACTTCAGCTACAAGGATAGTGTAACTGAAGTCGAAGTTTCCTAGATCGAACTAAGTTTACTTACTGCAGGTCCACACGGCGCAGGCAAGCTCCCCCGTCAACAGTGCTTCCTCCTCTCAGTGAGCAGGAGTTCCGCAGTCGACGGGGGAGCGCTTCTGGGATCGATTTATCGCATCCAGATGAGATGCGATAATCGATCCCAGAAGATCGATCTCTACCCGCTGAATCAGGCGGGTAGTGTGGACCTAGCCTAAGTTCATTCTCACCTGTAAGTCTACTGTTGAAACCACGTGGGTCATTAAACAATACCATCCAGGCATCTACTACAACAGTAGTAGATCTCTATCCAGCAATGGAAGCTACATTTAGATCAACCAGAGAGCTATCCACTGAAAAAGTACTGGAAGAAGTAAAGACTTCAGTTCAGAAGTTGACTAATTGGGGCACTTATATTAACTCGTTAAATGAAGAGGACAAGTAGTGTTTGTTAAGCCAGCTGAAAAAGTAAAGTGCACAGACTTGATTCTTACATCTCTACAACAGCAACTTATGGATTCTATCAACCTCTATGTAGCTTTTACAGATGCCTGTCATAAAACACCAACAGTTGAGTGGAGTGAGGCAATGGGGCTGCCATGTGACCAGGACAGAATAAAGAATTTGAACACAGAGTGGAATATCATACGATGAACAAATGAAGATTTGACTTCAACTTCTTTTTTTATCATCACTAGTGGTTCAATACAATTTTTGTGCTATGTTTCCTGGGATGAAATAAGTAGGAATTCATCTCTTTCTATTCCCAGTCACAACAGCTACAGTTGAGCGTTCTTTTTCCTCATTGAATAGAATTTTGTGTTCTGAAAGAAGTCACCTTCTGCCTGATCATGAGCATATCATGAAGGACTGGAAGGACTGAACACATGAATGCACTGCATTTGAGAAGTTCATTTACAGAGTGGTGCAAAATTACAACAAGAAACCAAGAAGGATGCAGATATAGTGCTTCACAGTAGGCTTGCATAGCCAACTTTAATTTGTGTGATGATATAAAAAGATGAGTTAAATCTAATAAAATGGTCGTGAAACATTTTTCAGTTTTTACCATGGTGTCATACAGCCCACTTTTGCCCTAATGGTCTCACCCCTCACCAGTCCTCAACCCCCACCCCCCTCACCTCCCCGTATTTTTGAACACACCCCTAATTTAAATTCTGGGGAAAACACAGATAGTGATTCAGAACTTCCTAAAGATCAGTGCAGAGCTCACCTCACGGGTGTTGTGGCAGAATACCAACATGACAGTCACATGCTTTCCCACAGCATAAGGAACTGTCACTATCTAGAAGTTCATTATCCCTGATTGCTACTGGTCAGTAGCTAACCAGTTTGGTGTTGGTAGATTAACAGTTAAGGCTGTTGTCATGGAGGTTTGTGATGCTATGAGGAGGATGCAGGTCATAGCAATGCACAGAAGGTTATTCGTGGCTTTGCACAGATGGGATTCCTGAACTGTGCAAGGGCTATTGATGGGGGACATATGCCTACTCTTTGTCCCCACACCAGGCCAAAGACTTTATCAACAGGATAGAATATTTCTCCATGATACTGTAAGGCTGGTTGTTCACCAATATTAATCTGGGTAATCTGGCAAGGTCCATGATGCCAGGATCATTAAAAACTCAGGCCAGTCTGCTGGAATGAGCAATGGAATTTTTGCTACCAGGATCCCTATGAACATTAATTCCTCCTGTCATGCTAGGAGACCCAGCTTACTCTCTGCTTCCCCAGCTCATGAAGCCATACACCGGACACTTGGACAAGAGAAAGGAGCAGTTTGACTAACCCCTGCATAGTTGCAGAACGACAGTGCTGTATGCATTTGGAAGACTGAAAGGCAGGTGGCAGTGCCTCATGACAGGGCTGGATGTTTCTCAGCATTATGTGCCTAGCATGACAAGCACTTGCTGTATTTTTCACAACATCTGTGCGAGTGAGGGAGAAATCCTGGATGGCGGGTGGGAGCAAGGGAAGACTTTCAGAATGCTCTGGATAGCCAGAGAGGGTGCCTCTGCAAAATGCCCCAAGTGATGAGGGAAACCGGGTCAGGCAGGCATTGTCCTCCTATGTTAGAGGCCGGGGTAGTTGTGGGTAATGAATGTGCTGTAACCAAGGAAATGATTGAAATGCATTTGTGTATTGATTTTTGTTAGGAATTAATATGACAGGGGATGTTATATAAACAATGGGGGGAGCTGTTCCTCGGTGAAATTTTTCAGCTGAGTTGTTAAAAAAATGTATTGAGTTTATAAATAACAGAGGTAACGAGGCTGCTTGAATTTTAAAATAGTAAACAAGAACACAGCGCTAAAGCCAATGAACTGGGGCGTGCTCAGAGTGCGGAATGCTCACAAAGGCCTGTAAGCGGGGCCCTGCAAACTGGTCTCCATCTCCAGGGAAGGAGTGGGCTATTTGGTTGATTGAAAGGCGGGTCCCAGTATGGTCTCCATAGTTTGGTAGAATGGGGTACTGGGCTTGACCTTTGTAGCAAAAGATGCTGCATCACAGCTGTTTGATTCACCATCTACATCATGTGTGTCCCTTTCCAGGTCCGTGCACTCCATTCCAGGAAACCTTCCCTTCATGCTTCTGCCTTCCCAGCCCTCTTGGGCTGCAGTTCTTTGAACATTTCCTCTCTCGCCTCTTTTTCCTTCAGCGGTTTGTATACATGGATGGTGGCATTGCAGGTGCTAAGGGAAATAAAAAAAAAAATGAATTGCCCCAGTCCTAGTTTCCATGCCAACAATGATAAAATGTTGATTTCACCATTTCCATCTTCTCTCACTCTGGGGTTTGCTTCAAGATGGTAAGATGTTTTGCAAATTATTTCCCTCTCGCATAGGTTCCTTGTAAAAATGCTGGGGTGGGGCGCGCAATGGTGGTTTTAAATGGTTGAGGGTTTGGGTGGGCTTTTGATGATTTTGGGTGAGTGGGGGCCGGTGGTTTGAGGTGGGTGGCGGGCTCGTGGGTGGTGGCAGCAGAAAACAGGTTAGTAATTGCATGCTGCTGCAGGAGTGGAAGCGACACAGGTAGATGGGTAGCCCTGGGTCAGCTGCGCTGCCTGTCAATGTGCATACCCAAATAGAGCATAATCTTTGCTCTAAGTTCTCCCACTGATCCCAAGCATTTCAGAGAGCCATGAGTGCCTGATAATGCCTTAAAATACCTATGCATTTTGAAATGTCTCTGAAGCCTGATTTAGGTAACTTGCACACAAAACCTCATTAGCTAACAGCTGAGGGCACTTGTGAAACTGTGAGCCAAATTACTTTTTCTATTACTTTTCTCGTTCAGTTTCTGCTACTACAAGAAACATGCCTGCCATGCAATACATTTGATTTGTTAGCCCCTGTGGTGCCAACATCTTGAACACGGGAAGGGGGTGCATGAGGGATGGAGAGAGGAAGGAGTGAGACAAAGCAGCTCGGGGGGAGAGGGGGGTTGGAGGCTGTACATGTGGCTATTGGTGGTAATATCGATACTGCAGGGACATAAAACTGTATAGCTTTAGGGCTCCCAGCATGGATGTCATTTTGAGCACCTTGTGCAGAAGAGGTTAAAAGCTCTATAGGTGGAGAGAGGCTCCCAGCTCCACCCAGCATGGCAATGGACAGCCAGTACCTAGGAAAATATTGTTGAAATCCCCCTATTCAGTTGTCTGTATGGGGTTCTTTCATATTCTCCAAATCTACCAGGTCATACAATTCTTGGCTGCCCAGAAAAATCTCCTCTGGTTGGACCCTCTGGTATAAGCGCGGTCAAGGGAGCTTGTCATGGAGTCTTGGGTGCTTTCTGGAAAGCTGTTTACTACATCGTTCTTGGGTGCAGTGGTGACATTGCTTGCAAAAATGCGGTCTAGTTCCTCACGTTTGGGCAGGTAGGGGGAGCATTACTGAAGGGTCGATTCTGGTCCTTTGTCTTCGGATACTTTTGCTGGAGCTCCTTTGCTTTGACTTTGCACTGGGTCCAGCTCTGGGAGTGCCCCCTTTTTTCCATTTGTTCTGACAGTGTCTTGAAGATGTGTGCCTTCTAGTGACTCTTCTGCAGATGGAACTGGACGTACAGCTCTCCAAAGAGGGCAGTGAAGTCTTTGAGTCCTACAGGGGTCCATGCAGAAGCACAGGGGATCATGGCTGCTGTTATGGGTATGTGACTCGGTGTGTGAACTCCCTTCTACCAGGTATTGAAAAGGGGCTGAGAGCCAGCATTTAAATGGAGACTTAAATGGAGAGGTGACATCCGGTCAACATGATCCTGGGGCAATAAAGGGCACATGCATATGCAGACAATCCAATCAAGGTTTGAAGTGCAGTGTGGCATAGCAATGAGAGGACTGCCAGCAGTGGAGTAGGTAGGAATACAACCAAACTCGCTGTGGAGTTACTCCTGTTCCAAGGAGTGTGACTTACTGTGGCCTAAAATGCCAAATAATTGGCTTTAAAAACTATTGCGTGGGGATGTAAGGCACAGGAAGGAGAATGAATTGCAGTTACACCAGTATAAAAATCCCCCGTCTTGTTTTTCTTATGCACCTTCAGATGTCAGCAGCCTCTGCCACTTTGGGAATACTTCAACTTGATACTTCAACTCCCTGTGACTAGCCGTTATTTCAGATCTGGTTACAATGATGGTGGACTCAGGGTTTGATATGCCAGCTCTAGTCAGGAGTAACTGCACTGAAATCGGTGAGGTTACACTAGTATACTCCTAATCAAGCCCTCAACAGATAAGTATTCTGGGAGAAAAAGTTTTGCTCAAAACTACAGCCTCTGGGATTTTGCCCCATGGTTGCTATGAAAGTTGTTAGTTAATGTGAATTAATCTATACAAAGGCTTTAAAGTTAAGCTCCATACAAATGCTAAGTGTTATTAATGGGTAAAAGGCAGGGTAGAATTTGGGTTCCTGGCTGTCCTTTATATATTGGTAAATGTGGCAGATGCCGTTCTTCTCTTAGCTAGCTTGTTACTGCCAACAGCTAGAAACGCAACTTTTTATGACCTCCGAGTCACAGGTTTTTTGCACCAGGATTCACTAAATCCTGGTTATTCTAAGAAGGATCATAGTGAGGCGAATTGGTTGGCAATGATCCATGTGGACCGTGAGACATACATAAAGACAGAGACAGAAGCCACTACCCACTCTACCCAACAAGCTTTTCTGGTGGAAGCTGTCCTACCCTCAAGGCTGCAGAACTGTCCAACTAATTATAGGCCCTTTATACAAGAAGTCAGAATTTAGCCCTGGATTCCCTTGAACCAGTTTGATGCAAATAAACTTCCCCATCCTGCCATTATGACTTTATGAAGTACACATAGTGAGTGCTATGTATGCAACCACCAAAAGCCTAGTTTCTCAGGTAAAAATCTGAAGTATGAGCCTTTGCTTTAGAAAAATAACAATTAAAAAAAAGCAAATTCCTGTTCTGTCCTGCAAAATGTTACCTTAGGACTGAAAATCCACAACAGGATGAAAGAAATCTTTGGTTGTGTGCACCAGATGGGTTCAAATTGTACTTGCAATTTATTATGCAAGTTTCAGCTAGTATGATTTCAGTCATGGTGTCTGATCTGATTCCCAAGATAGTCAATGGGAGTTTTGTCTTTGACTTCAATAGGAGCAGAATCAGGCCTGAAGTATGGCAATGTCTTTTTTCCACAGCAAAATTTGATGGAGTATGTTTTAGTAGTTTAGCCATATGGACTCCATGCTATGGGACTCCTTGAAAATGTACTCTGGGTCTTTATAGCTCAACTTTTTACACCCAAGACCTTTTATTCAAAACAATAGTACTTGGGTCAAAATATACTCTGTTACACTGTGTAAATCCAGAATAATTCCACTGAGTTAATTTCTGAATTCCACTGAAATTGGACACCGTCCTTTTAGCTATAGGATTCTTTGGTTTACAGCAGGGGTCGGCAACGTTTGGCATGCGGCTCACCAGAGTAAGCACCCTACCAGGCCGGGCCAGTTTATTTACCTGCTGACTCGACAGGTTCGGCCGATCGCGGCCCCCACTGGCCGCAGTTCACCGTCCTGGGCCAATGGGGGGGGTAGGAAGCGGTGCGGGCGAGGGATGTGCTGGCCGCAGCTTCCCGCCACCCCCATTGGCCCGGGACGGTGAACCGCGGCCAGTGGGGGCCGCGATCGGCCGAACCTGCTGCGTCAGCAGATAAATAAACTGGCCCGGCCCGCTAGGGTGCTTACCCTGGCGAACCGCGTGCCAAACGTTGCCAACCCTGGTTTACAGCTAGGGGTTAACAATCAGTGTGCACTTGGCTCATGGATGAATTACAAAACCGCACGCTGGACATTAATGCTCACTCCCTTACTCTTGATTTAATGTTTAATTAATTGTGTCCCTTATTTGTCTGTGAATTCTTGGTTAAACATCTTGTAAATGTATCAAGAGTCAGTGTATGAATGAATATTGTATAACTTGATGTCAAAAAATCCGTTGCTCAAAAGTAGAGACTGACCTGGAATAGTGAGAGTGCAGTGGTCGCCATCAGAAAGTCAGTATTTACCAACAGACACCCTTTGGTGATAGCTGAATTACTGTAAAATATGTCTGTGCTTAAAACAGGCAACAGCTAATGGTGGTGTCTTAGATACCATAATATGGTACGTGCATAAACAGTCACTTTTTAATAGCAACCACTGTAGTCACTAAAGAAAAAACATAGAAAAAAATCTCTATTCAGAATATGATCTTGAATAAATATTGCACCCAAAAAACTATATTAAAAATGTTAAAGTTGCAAAGTCAAGCTCTTAAAATTAGGAAATGCCAGCATTAACACTGTCTGTTCAACCTTAATTTAATCCCTTTATGTGTATCTATTATGAAACAGTTAGGTTGATCAGCAGTCTCTATGCTCCAGCCACGATGATCAACCACACACCCCAAAGTCTGATCCCTTCTGTCAGGGATCTGGCGTGGTCTATAATTGCCGCCCCCTACGGCCAATGGCTGGGTGTACTGCAAGGGGGAAAGGGGGGGACCCAGGCCCGCCCTCTACTCTGGGTCCCAACCCAGGGATCCTCTAGCAGCAGCCTCGCTATCCTCCTTCTCTCCCCTCGTCTGTCCGCTTCCCTGGGCTGCTTCCCCTACAGCTCCTTGCACCCGCTAGGCCCTTCCCCTCAGGGCCTGCAGCCTGGCAGGCCTCAGGCTAGAGCTCCTCTCTACTCCCTGAACCTGGCCAGCACTGCACTGTCCGCGGTGCCGGTCTCCCTGCTCTGAAGACAGACCTTCCCCTATCAAAGGCCATGGGCAGACTACCTGCTCTGCTCTCTGAGCAGCCTTTTTATAGGTCTGAGCCTGGCCCTGATTGGCTGCCTCCAATCTGGGCCCCAATTGGCTCCCATTAAGCCCTCCTCTGATTGGCTCCTTGTCTGCGCAGGCCCACTTGCCTGCTGCAGCCTAAATTCTCAGGGAGTGGGACAGCTGCTCCACTACAGGAACATACAGGACATTTCAGGAAGCCTGAGGGCAAAGACTGCCTTTAAGCCACCTGTGAGCTCCCTGAACCCCAGGACCTGATACAGCAGCTGAGAGCCCTGCTCCCTTCATCCCAATCCCATATGCACTAATATCCGCTTCCAAAAAATACCGTAATCTGATAATGACAACAAACACTGCGCTTACTATATTCTTACCGCACTGTCTGAGACTAGTCATATTGAATATTGTGCTATAGTGGCTTTCAGTGTTTCCCGGTTCGTGATTTCCCCTCCCACATAGCAATAAAGAAGGGCAGGGTGCTCATGACCCCCTGATAATTGTTTGCAACCCTCCCTACAGCACTGAGGGTTGTCACCTGGGTTGAGAACCCACGAGTCTTTGTTAAGAAATCCTTAGTTATAAATAAGATCCAGCAGCCTATAGTACTGGTCCCCGCTTTTGGCATGTGGCGCTGCCTGCCTTTTACCAGTGAGAGAAGGTTGGATGAGGGGGTTTCCTGTGACCGTGGGGCCTATTTCCTTTCCTGCCTTCGCT
Source organism: Trachemys scripta elegans (assembly GCF_013100865.1). Classification (NCBI taxonomy): domain Eukaryota; kingdom Metazoa; phylum Chordata; order Testudines; family Emydidae; genus Trachemys; species Trachemys scripta. Next base: position 18,528,867 of record NC_048305.1, on the reverse strand, counting down.
CACGTATCCGGGCAGAGTTCCTCTGGGCAGTGTCCACTGGCTCTCTTGACACCTTTGAGGAGCAGTGGGTGCTGTCCGGGATTCTCTGCTCTGCGTCCCCTTCAGGTTCCCTTTGTTTGACCCTATGATCTTCACACCTGCCCCTGTTACATTTTTGGTTGTCCCCCATAATTATTTGAGTTCCTAGACCTTGTGGATCCTCCCCACAGGCCGTGGGAGGGTCCTATAGTGGTGGGGGGCTTGTGCCCGCCCACTTTCTGGGTCACACTATGAAGACCCTCTTGCAGCTGTCCAGCCTGACTTTGTTACACTAGATGTCTTACAGGTTGTCTCTCGCTATGTATGTTTCAATAGCTGTGGCTCTGTTCATCTGCTTAATGAAATTGCCAGCTCCTCACTACTCTTCATGTCCTTCCATTTGACCTTTGTAAGACTGCGTTTTCCCGCTGGCCTCCTCCGCTGCACCCTCATCGCCTGCATTTCCCAATGCAGAACAGCTTGTTGTGGGCAGGCAAATGCCCACTGTTCCCTCCTGATGTGTGGGATTCATGCTCTTGACACGCACACCCCTGCCAGCCCCGCAGACTCAGCTAAGGAAGCTCTCTGAAATGGGACCTTTAGTGTCCACAGGGGACCCTGCTTAGCCCAGGGCAAGCTTCGCCCCTTTTGATTAGCTGTAATGGCCACTGAAGTGGTTCTCCCTTGGCTGAAGCCGCTTCTGGGAATAAGCCTCAGTCTTTCCCTGCTCTTCCCTCCCCCATCTCCTCCTTTTCCCTCCATCTTTTATGGCTGTTGCCATGGAGCCTAGAGAGAGCTCAGCGCTGCAGCAAGGGAGGGAGGGGGAGGCAGCAGTGCCTTCTGCAATCCAGGTTCTCGCTCAGTGAGCTCATCACCCTCCTCCTCCTAGGAGGGAGGTGGCTGGCTAGTGCTGCTGCTGCTGCTCTGGGTGGGCGGGTGGTTTACATCCTCAGCATCACCAAGCAGAGAAGTGGGGGGGGGAATCCCAGCAGCTGCTGATGTTGGGCTCTGTAGCAGCCTCAGTAACAGGGAAAATGGATTCAGCTTGCACATCCCTCGCCTTTCAGCATCTTCTCCTGGTTTCAACATGGTGAGCAGCAGAGCCAGCACTGCCTTTATTGCTGTTATTAATTATTGTGGTGGAGGGTTATTATTCTCACGCTGATGATGCATTTTCTGATCTGGTTGCTCTGAGTAGCTTTATTATGTTTGTGAAACAATGACTTTCATCTGAGCTATTAGAGAGAGCATGGGGGCTGGAGAGAGGGAGAGATGGGAGGGATGGAGTGAGAGAGCTGGAGATATAGAAAGATGGAGAGAGGAGGAGGTGGGCTGATTAGGAGCAGTCTTAGTAAAACAATGTTCCAGGAATTCATCTTAGCTAACCTCATGCTCTAAACACCCACCGCTCCCTTTTTTTATTTGTCATTTCTTTCCTTTGCTGTTACAAAATGGGCTGCACTGAAGATGGTTGTTAATCAGAAAAAGGAAGATATTTTTTCAAAGGGCTTAGTTTGATCCTCAGTAACTCCCAGATACTGGGGTTGGGCCTTAGTGAAATAGCATTTGGGGTAGTAAGTGCAGCTAAGCCAAGAGCAGCGTAGAAGGAGCCACTCTGATTAATTTTGTTTGCAGCACAGATTTACCTATTTTGTTTTGCCGTGGCTTTGTGTGAGGTTTCATTTTGAGACAGTCTTTTTAAAAATGTTTCTATATAGATCTTGTTTTTGTGGAAGAGGGGTGTGTGTGTGTGTGTGTGTGTAAATATACTCACACATTGAGCTGCGTGTCTTTGTATGTACAGTACATGTGCTGTTTTCACTGCCAGTAACTGAAGAAACATTCCAGTTGGGGTGGTGTACGATTTATTCTTCAGTTACTGAATTATTGTCCCTTGGTTTCATTATGGCACTTAGGATAGACCTATATCATGCATTTGGTCTGTTTTATGGCACTAACTACTAATTTGTGCCTGTCTTCATTTGTTTCTATTAATATAAATGGATGTAAGATACTGAACATATACCTTATGGCCAGGGGATGGATGCATAGATAGCTCTAGGTATAGATATTAAAAGTTTAAATAAAGAAATTGGGAGAAGAAATGTCAATCCATATTTTTAAACCTATGGGTTTGCACTCAGAAGTGTCCCATGCACCATTGTACCAGGAAAGGTCAGATTCTCCTTTCTAAATGCCCTGCATTCATTGCGCCAGATTCTGCCTTGATGTACACTCCATGCACAACTTGAACTCTGGGAAGCATGTCAGTGTCATGTAGGGTCTATTTTGTCCAATAATACTGGATTTGATCCTTCAATCCTGGCTCAGGCGAAATTCCCATTGTTCAGGCCTGCTGTTCTGTGTTCATTCCACCAGTGTACAAATGCCAGGCCAAAAGCAGCTGTGCTCTAAATGTTCACATGATTTACATGCCTGCCCAAATTCTGATTCCTGTTACGCTGGTGGAAATCCATGGTAATTCCATTGACTTCAATAGGCTTACACATGGGGTGGGTGAACTTATATGTATATAGTAACGTAGCTTGCCGTGATTTGGCAGTGGGACTAAAATGTGAGTGTCATATAAATGGATTTGGGGACTAACTTCAGCCCTGGCACAAGCAGGTGCAATTAAGTCAATAGACGTTGCACCCACTGAGCCAGAATCAATCCCATTTTCAAAAGGGGTCAGTCTGCACCTCTGGGAGATTCACCCTCAGGGGAGAGCAGGAGGCGTTTCCAATGGGAACAGGCAACTTCATCTCTGTTGGGAAATTTGTGGGAGCCCCCCAGCAGAGGTGGCTGAGAGGAGTTGCTGACTCAGTGCATCTGGTCATGCCCTTTCCCAGGACAGCCTTGTTGACTTTTGGAACTCCACCACCTATAATTGGATCCTCTGGAACTCTCCATCCCTGTAACCTCCCTCCTGTTGGACTTGCTGGCTTGGCCATTCTGCCAGGGTCTACACTGGTTGAGGCTGGCCCTGGCCTTGGAGTTGAATTTGTCCACTTGTTTGTGCAGTGCCCAGCACAACCCTAACTGGGATCTCTAGGTGCTATTACAATACAAATAATAGGTAACTGCCTTTGGCTGAATTTGTCCCAGCATCTTTCAGTGTCCTCTGATGATATTTTCCTTCGGTTTCCAGTGATTATTTCTAGCTCAGTAAGCTTTTAAACACAGGTCTTCTGTTACCCTACTCTCTTTTGTTTCAGCCTCTACTTAATGGGAAGATAACACAGGTGCAGCACTAGAATGTGGTTGTGCATAACAAACAACAGGCTATTCTCATTTATAAATGCATGGTGGGACCATCTTGACCTTTTATTATTATCAAAACTTTAATGCAGCTGGAAAGTGGATGCATAATTTCCCCGTTGTTATTACAAAGGATAACTGACCTCATGGTATTCAAGTCAGAGAAACACTGTGTAACTCTACTGACAGAATGATGCCAGAGTCATTTTCAGATTTTGGTTTCTACTACCCATCCTTTTCCTTTTATCCTGTTATGTGCCAGTTAATATCACATTTTACAAATGCATAAAAGCACTCCTCTTACCATAAAAAGATAATAGGCTAGATTCTGATCCTACTAACGCTGGTTTAAATCAGGTGTAACGCTAATGAAGTCAATGGATCTAACTGTGATCTCACACTGGTTTCACTCCCAGTATAATGGAGTCACTCCTGATTTACATCAGTGTAAGTGAGAGCAGAATCAAGCCTATTAGCGGACCAATGTGGTCCAGTGGTTTAAGCATAGAAATTAGTAAGAAAGGAAGTTCTAATCCCTGAACTGACACCAACTCCATCTGTGGCTTTGGACATCTCATAAACTCTGCTGCCTGTGAAATGGGCAGATAACAATGACAAATTTACTGGGAGAACTAATCAGCTAATGCGTATAGAGCGATTGAACACAGAAAGCACAGAAAAGTGCTAACTGTTACAGAGCTTGTGTATTCACCGGTTGTTTTACATACTGACATGGGGGTTGGTAAAACCATCTTAATTTATTTTGATTTGAATCTAGTTTGATTTGCTTGAAGATAATCTCCCTAGCTGGGGCTAGTATTTGGAAAATTATTCTTCCCGTGACACACTGAGTGTAGAGTGATGTGTCCAGAGTATGCTATTAAGGGTAACCCATAAACATGTAATTTCGGAGGATGATTCATAAACTGACTCTGCTTAGTTCACCTGGGGGAATGCTGCAGTCTAGCAGGTGAACCAGGTGAAACTGCATGTGCAGTTTGAACAATGCTGCCAAACCTGCATCTGCAGAGGGCCTGCAGACAATGGGAACCCCAGGAACAGGATGAAATGCTAATGCTATGTTTACTGCTTACGTTCCAGTGTCACGTGGTGTGGAGTACTAGTGGCTTCAGGTTGACTGAGAGCTCTGTGGGGATAACTTGAGAATCAGGATATCTCCATCTTTACAGTCACCCTTGCTGAGGAATAACACCAGCTGCCCATCTCGAGCCACTGCTCCCCATAATCCCGCCCCAAACACAGTAGTTCTTGACACATTTCTTGTTCTCCCCACGGGATTCTTGGACTTGACCCTCACAATCCCATCTCCCAACTGGCAGGAGGAGGAGGGAAGGACACAGTGAATCATGGCCTTGCACATGGGACTTCAGTCATATAGCTTTGCAGGCAAGACCAGATTTGCTCTTGATTCCGAAATGATTAATACCCTTGTCAAAGGAACAGAATAATCTGAACCCACAACCATTGTCTTGTATAAACATTGAAACAAATCTTGGCCTCTCTTCATTAGCTTTCAAGACTCCAATTGTAATTCAAATCTCATGTTTCTGCTGCAATGAGGCCCAGGCAGAAATACTATGTATGGGAATTCTGCCAGTCCCTGCTGTGAGAGTGGAATGTGGGCAGGCCAGGCATATGGAGAAAGTACGACCTGGGAACAGGGAAGATGCAAATTCACATCTCGGTGGGTTTCATCCTCCTCTTCTTCCATACGTGTTAGTAGCAGCCATATCCCAGGTTCTACTGGTCCCTTGTTGTGTGTTAAGGGGAAACACTCATCACGCAGGTAGATGCCTTGGAAAAAGCCCCTTTACTCAGGCTTTGCTCTTGTGAACAGAATATGGCCCCTTTGTGACATCCAATCATTTCAATGTGTTTCATCTTAAAGTGTGTTGAGATTGGATCCTAGCATATTGGGGATATTATTGTACAAGACACCCCTGAAGAGTCTGGTAAAGACCCCATATAAATGCTGGCCACCTCAGAGATACAGGAAGAGTATATGCATCCGAAGAAGTGGGCTGTAGTCCACGAAAGCTTATGCTCTAATAAATTTGTTAGTCTCTAAGGTGCCACAAGTACTCCTGTTCTTTTTATAGGGATGTGCACCTTCTAGGAACTCACTAGCAAATGTAGCAATGGATGCCCTGGTGCTCCCAGAGACAGAGAGTCTTTTTCATGCTGTGAACAAATTCCTGGAATTCCATTGGGTCAGTGCATCTTTTGCATTTCCTCAGCTACTTTGCTCGAGTCTATGTAACCCATTGGTGAGCATGTGCTAAAAGTCCACCACTGTGCTTGATCCACTGAGGACAATAGTCTCTTACAGTCACAGTTAATGAGACTTTGCTCTTTGCTTCAAGCTGTAGCAGCTCCTGCTTGTGAGCTCTGGATGTCCCCAGTCCTAGCTCATAGACTCAGAGACTTTAAGACCAGAAAGGACCATCTTGTTCATTTAGTCCGACCTCTTGTACATTGCAGGCCACAGACCCTCACCCACGCCCTCCTGTAATAAACCCATAACCTCTGGCTGACTTTCTGAAGTCCTCAAATCATGATTTAAATACTTCAAGTTACAGAGAATCCACCAGTTATTCTATTTTAAACCAGCAAGTGACCCATGCTGCAGAGGAAGGTGAAAAACCACCTAGGTCTCTGCCAATCTGACGGGGGGAAAATTCCTTCCCAACCCTAATATGGTGATCAGTTGAACTCTGAGCATGTGGGCAAGACCCACCAGGCAGATACCTGGGAAAGAATTCTCTGTAACTCAGCGCCCTCCCCATCTAGTGCGTCATCTCTGGCTGTTGGGGATACTTGCTACTAGCAGGTCCAAATGGGTCACATGCCATTGTAGGCAATCTCCTCATACCATTCCCTCCATAAACCTTATCGAGCTCAGTCTTGAAACAAGTTAGGTTTTTTGCCCCCACTGATCTCTTGGAAGGCTGTTCCCGAACTTCACTCCTCCGATGGTTAGAAACCTTCAGCTAATTTAACTTCATCTAATTTCAATGTTCTTGTGTCAGCATTGGCGTTTAACTTGTATAAACTCCTCTCCCTCCCTGGGAAGTGTCCCTCTGATGTATTGATAGAGAGCAATCATATCTCCCCTCAGCCTTTGTTTGGTTAGGCTAAACAAGCCAAGCTCCTTGAAATCCCTCCCCTTAAGGTACATTTTCCATTCCTCCGATCCTCCTAGGAGTCCTTCTCTGCACCTCTTCCAGTTTGAATTCATCTTTCTTAACCATGGGAGACCAGAATTGCACACAATATTCCAGATGAGGTCTCACCAGTACCTACTGGTAGTACCTTGCCTTGGTATGTTGGTGACTGTCCCGCTTACCTGCCACAATAACCCCATATGTTATTTACAAACAGTTTTAGCACATGTTTTTAATGGGCAGCAGGTTTAAAACAAATAAAAGGAAGTTTTTCTTCACACAGCGCACAGTCAACTTGTGGAACTCCTTGCCTGAGGAGGTTGTGAAGGCTAGGACTATAACAGGGTTTAAAAGAGAACTGGATAAATTCATGGAGGTTAAGTCCATTAATGGCTATTAGCCAGGATGGGTAAGGAATGGTGTCCCTAGCCTCTGTTTGTCAGAGGGTAGAGATGGATGGCTGGAGAGAGATCACTTGATCATTACCTGTTAGGTTCACTCCCTTTGGGGCACCTGGCATTGGCCACTGTTGGTAGACAGGATACTGGGCTAGATGGACCTTTGGTCTGACCCAGTACGGCCATTCTTATGTTATCATAGAATATCAGAGTTAGAAGGGACCTCAGGAGATCATCTAGTCCAACCTCCTGCCCAAACTAGGACCAATCCCCAGACAGATTTTTGCCCCAGATCCCTAAATGGCCCTCTCAAAGATTGAACTCACAACCCTGGGTTTAGCAGGCCAATGTTCAAACCACTGAGCTATCCCTCCCCATGTTCTTATGCTTTTATCTATGGTGGAACTAAATATTATGCCCTTTCCTCTCACATGGTCTTGACTTGCTGGTGTTCAGCCATGAACAGCCAGCAAGATGAGAGAGCAGGAGGAGTTGCAAAAAAGCTAGACATTGTAAGTCAGTCTCCATCTTGTAGAATCTAATCTAAATTGGCATCATAAAATAATTGCATCCAAATGAAAAGCAAATGCCCATATTAAAGGTTCCTCGCAGTGCCTCCATCCTACTTTTAGTTATAATTTTCTATATTAGCATTCATTTTATTGATTGACTTCATTTTTATTTGCTACCAGTCACAACACGCAGTTGGCAGGGGATCATAGGGCCAAAAGAGATTAACATAAAAGATCTGATACTTGTTGTTTCAATGAGACATGTGGTACACATCTCCTTCATAAGTGTTCAGTACAGTAAGAGTTCTTTTGTACAATAAAGAGCAGAACTAAAGAGATGAAAGCTAAGTAGCTTGAGAATGTAAACGATAATTTCTTCTTTTTTACCAAATAATGGAAGGCTGAAGATATTTCTGTCAATTGCAGAAACCATCTATTTGTTCATCTCTTCGCTTCATTGTTAACATGTGTGCCTTCTGTTGATTTTGTGTAACCCATTGTGTAATTGCACAATGCAAGCTGACTTGTCAATGTTACTTTGATTTCTGCTCACTTTCACATTCTGATTCATGTGCATACTTCTGCAATATTTGGGTTTCAAGACAAGCAGGAGAATGTTTAAATCCAAACAAAGTACTGTAATTGTTTTCATTGAACTTAAAACAGAATTCCTTCCATCAAGGTATTGGGCCACATCCCAGGCTGGTGTAACCGCTCTATCAATTTATACCAGCTGAAAATATGACCCCATGTTGGTTTTTAACATATTTATCTTTTACAACTTCATGGCTGGATTCTCCATGGCAGGGTCCCTTTAGCCATCATTTAAACCTGAGCAAAGTGGTGATGGAATGCTCAGTATTGTCAGAATTGTCCAAAAAAATCTCTCAGGCACCCCAAAAATATGAAATTGGCTTAAAAATCATGATATTAACAGAAAAATTCATTTTGGATTCTTTCAATTTCCTGAGGATGCTCTCTCAGGTCACATTTTCTGACTTTTCTCCACATCCACGAGGGCTAGAAACATAGTATATTTTTTAATTAAAGCTGAGATTCTTACATAATCACTTGCCTCCAGGAGCTGGGTCTTTAAGAAAAACACCAAATTTCTCAAGCCTTATGATAAAATCACAAGAGTTGGCAAAACTGAATGCTACCAAATCAGAACTGTGGTATTTTTACACCTATGCAAAGCAGGATTAAATGATGACACAAAGGATAGTGCAGAATTAAGCATACAATTTGGGACCTTGATCTATCTACCAGCTGGGATAGTCGAACAGTAAAAAAGATGATGTGCAAATCTCTTCATGAATAAAAACATTGAGTTCAGTTCACCACAATTTGTGGAATCATATTTGTCTATCTGTGAGTGTTTAGCTGGCTGATGAAGAATTGATAGAACGTCACAAATCCTCAAATTTAATAAATTTTTAGAATGATTTTTCATTCATCTAAAAAATCATAATGGAAAATCATTGTAATCCAATCTGGGAGCAGAAATAAAGCCATGTCATTTAGGTGACCAATCACAAAAAAAAGGGAATAAACCGGTAACAGGCACATGGATAAAAGGAACAAATTAATGAATGATCCAGAAACTGAAAATTATTCCTGTAAACTATTTGTCAAATATTTAGAAATAATGAATATATATGAAAATTGGGTAATCCAAAAAGGGCTAATTTTGTTACAAATATAACTTTAAATGGAATAATAATTCATCCATCTTTACTGGAGAACATCCTTTGGAAAGGACAGACGTTGCATTATGCAAGTTCTTTCCTAAATTTATCATTTACAAAATTGTTTTTAGTTCATTTTATAGAAAATAAAATTGCTGGCCAAGAGCAATTAAATATTTTGAATAACTAAGGGTAAAATGCACATTGCTTTCCATTTTCAGTCTGCCTGACTTGGTAGCTTTCGTTTCCCCAAATCAGCTAATATGTTCTAATTTCTGTTTAGTATCCATGCTTCATTTCTCAATCTTCATTTTGAACACTAGTGAAATTATGTTTACTATGATTTCCTTGAACATCTAGGGTAAAGGGTTATGCCTTACGTTACATGGACTGGGCTCAAGAAAGATGTCTTATTGTCACCCTGGAAAGTGAAACTCTAAAGGGGAAAAACGTCTGTGAATAGTTGCATGAGAATCTCAGCTTTGTTTAGAGACAAATCAGAAATCATAATGAGTGAACAAAATAAGTGAAAAGTTAAACTTAGCTTGAATCGTAAAAGCTTCAAGTTCTTTTGATTAAATGACTGTACTTGTGACATTTTTGTTTGAAAGTTTTTACCACACTTTGTGCTTTCATCTCTTCCTCAGTTAAACTTTGCAGCTGCATAGTCTGGTTCTGAAGACGCTGCGGTTGCTAACTTTCTGACATAGTGGAGGCAGGCTTATTTTCTGACTTGCCTCAGTTTTACTATAGTGTACCTCCATTCACTGCAATAGAGTTATGCCTGGTTTACACTGGGTTGAGAGCAAAGTCCGGCCTAAAGATTTGGATAAAAATATGCTGAATCAAACTCCACAAATGTTGGGAAAGCTCTTCTGGTAGTATTAAGGTGAGGTAAAAGCTACTCATATGAGCAATGGTTGCAGAATCGGGCCTCACATGTAAGAAAGAAGGGCTAAAGCTACTATGACGCAGAGTAATAAGAATGCATAAATAAAATTGCAAGACAGTAAAATAAATAATTTAACACCAGGCTACAATTGAATGCTTTGTGCCTGGAACATATTGGATCCATGTTCTGAACTAGTACTGTTGGTATTAATTAGCACTAAGCAATAATACTGGGAGACAGGACTCCTTGTTTTCATCCCTACTCTGCTACTGATTTGCTAAAATTCACGGAATCGCTTTTCTTTAAAATGGATATAATATTACTTCCCAGATTCATCTCTGTAAGTCTTAACTATTATTTGTAAAATCCTTAGAGGTCCTAGGATCACAGGTGTTAGGTAGAAATTATTATTATAATCATTACTTTATTTTATTATTGTTATGCATGTATTTGTTTTAGAGTGATGAGGGTCATATAAGAACCTAGAAAGCTATTTGTCTGCTATCAGTCTATTATTTCTGTGATCTAGAAACCAGGGCCACCCAGAGGGAGTGGCAAGTGGGGCAATTTGCCCGAGGCCCCGGACCCCATAGGGGCCTCCACGAGAATATAGTATTCTATAATATTGCAACTTTTTTTTATGGAAGGGGCCCCCAAAATTGCTTTGCCCCAGGCCCCCTGAATCCTCTGGGTAGCCCTGCTAGGAACATATGTTTTGTTCCTAGGTTACCATACTTTTATGTCATGCATAGACAAGTCACTCATTTTATATTTGAACTGCTGTTGTACTGATGTTTTCTGCCTCTGGCATTGATCAGAGACAAACTGAATTGTTATTTTTGCATGATCAGACAGTAAAATCTGCCATATTTTTCATGCTTCCTTTTTTAATAGGAGAAAATATATAATTCCACTAAATAATAAAAGCCTCAGTGTAAAATTATTTTTATTAGTCTGGAACTAATTTTAAACATAGATAGGAACAGCTAAATTTGCAGACAGTGTTCAGCAATTTATAGCTAAAAGAGTGATTGCATTAATTAGTTAAGCTGGAAAACTCTTTAACCGTACAATTTCATTTAAAAGAATGGCTAATAAGCACTTCACTGGTGCAACTGAACAGTAAGTAGACACCCGTCCAGTTTCACTGGTTAGCTTTACTGACCCAGTGACATTCGTGCCACATTCACGGGCTTCTTTGTGAGCAGTTCCCTTTTGCACGGTTTCATATATTTTTTGTAGGTCACAGCATGACCTACATGTTGCCTCTGTCTTGGAATATAAGGTCAGCATCTGTGATCTGTGTGGTGGCCTGTATTACTACAGGGAACTCAATGAGGGTGTAAATATCTTCTTTGGATATTGGTATAGATTGATGTACATAAGCTTTGTTCCTATTTAAATTCTTCTGTAGATATGTGGGAGAAGGGAAAGGGAGTTCTTGCTTCTGATGCAGCTAGCAAGAAATTATGGGCACATGCAAACTTTGTCTTGAATGCTTTTTAAAATCTGATTTTAGATGCTTTGTCATGACATGTATGGACCAGATTCTCAGCAGGAATAAATAAGTGTTGTTCCATGGCTATGCTGATTTATGCCAACTGAGCATTTGACCTGAAATGTGTTTATAAGCTGCTCCTGAAGACTAATACAAATCATATATTGTTATCATCTACATGTCTTTACCTATTTTGTAAATAACACTACATGCTGTTAAGGATAAATGATTTGTAAAACCACTTCATGTACCAGTTTATATTATTTATTTATTCTTTGACATCCAAATTGTGTGGTTCTTACTCACCAGATCAGTGCAATTGAGAGTAAGGATTGCATAAAGTGGCACCGGATTTTTCTCTGGTTGGACAATGAAATTGTACAAGTCCCTTAGTTGAGTAAAGACTCCCTACTATCAAATATTTGGTGGAGGTCTTTTTCAGTGAGCTGTCTGTAGGTGTTTCAAAAAAAAGTATTCCCTAAACAATTAAATAACAAAGAAATGAGTACAAATCACAGCAATTCAAGAACAGAAAAAAAGACCGAATCCAATAAATAATGTGTTCGCAACATATAATTTGACCGTTTCTATTGAATCTGTTCCTTCCAGTGTTCACAATGATTGTCTCAGGTTAGGCCAGAGGTCAGCAAACTACGGCCCGCGGGATCGTCTGGCCCGGCCCCTGAGCTTCTGGCCCGGGAGGCTTGCCTCCGGTTCCTCCCCCACTGTTTCCCCTCCTCCACAGCCTCAGCTCGCTCCACCACCAGCACAATGCTCTGGGCAGTGGGGCTGTGAGCTCCTGGGGCAGCGCCGCTGCAGAGCCGGGGCCTGACCTGGTGTTCTGTGCTGCATGGTGGCGGCAGCATGGTCCGGCTCCAGCCGGGCAGTGCGGCTGTAGCGCCGCCAGCCACCGGTGCTCCAAGCAGTGCAGTAAGGGGGCAGGAGCAGGGGGGTTGGCTAGAGGGCAGGGGAGTTCGGGGTGGTGGTCAGGGGGTGGGGATGTGGATAGTGGTCGGGATGGTCAAGGGAGGAACAGGGGGTTGAATGGGAGCAGGGTTCCTGGGGGGGGGCAATCAGGAAGGAGGGGGGGTTGGATGGGGCAGCAGGGGGCACTCAGGGACAGGGGTTCCGGGGGCAGCCAGTGGACAGGAAGAAGGGGGGGTTGGATGGGGCAGCGGTTCCAGGGGGCTGTCAGGAATGAGAGGAGGGGTTGGATGGGGTGGCAGGGGTCGGGGGCAGTCAGGGGACAGGGAGCGGGGTGTGTGTGGATGGGGCAGGGATCCCGGGGGGGCCGTCAGGGAACGGGGGGTTGGATGGGGCAGGAGTCCTGGGGGGGGCAGATAGGAAGTGGGGGCCGGGCCACAACCCCCTCCCCTAACCGGCCCTCCATACAATTTACGAAACCCGATGCGGCCCTCAGGCCAAAAAGTTTGCCCTCCCCTGGGTTAGGCTATTCCTACCATAGCATATCTATCAAAATCAGAAGTAGTCAAAGTAAGAGTGTACATGCCCACTAAGGCTTGAGCTGAACGTTAGTTCTGTTATCGTTTTGTTCGTTTCTTCATTAATAAAGCCAAAACCCCGGAAGGGGTTAAGTCAGTGACTTGGCAATGTGCATGTTTGCTTCAGAGCAGATTGGGAAAGGGACCGGCTGACATGCGCTATATGACATAGTAATTAATGACCATCGGGCCAGAGTGCACTCCGCATATGGGCCAATAAACTCCATGATGTCACCTTTGTGGAGATTCCACTGCATCTTTTCATCAGGGATACGGGGCTTGTTCCCCCTTCCCCATGGATGAAACCAGGGGTTCCATACCACAGATCTAGTGGATCCCTTTGGCTGTCCATACAGCGTCCTCCACATTAGTTCTGGGCCCCCTCAGAATCTGACCCAACTCTTGCTTGCCCTTGGAAACCCTATTTATGGGGATGCTACAGCACAGAGCAGTCTTTGCAGGAACATACTCTGGATGTATTAACTTTCCTACAGTTGTTCTGCTGAGTGCAGGGGTGTGGATAATGTACATCCCCACAGCCCTCTCCCCAGCCTACTCCTGGCTTTCCATCTCTCTCTGTGTGAAGCGCTTTTTAGAGCCAGCAGTATTGGATGCTCCTTTCCATGTGGGAAGGGGGAGATCCAGGAGCAGAAAGTCCCTTTTGCATGGAACAGTGCTGTCGCTAGAGCTTGGCACACAAGAGAGAAATATGTGGAACCCTAATGTCAAGAACAGCCCAATTAAGTTCAAGTGTCTTCCCAAGTACAGTGTCTTGATAAGCTAAGAGTGCACCTTCAACAGTAGTTATGCAAGACAGAGTGATTTCTAAGCCAGCACTACTTCTCATTTGCATAGTCTTCTTGAAACTAATTGCGGTATTTCTGCCATGTTTGTGACACTCCAGATGGTGGCCCCCACATTTTCCAGGCCAGGGTGATGTCAGCTGGGTGACTGGAATAACATCGACCAGATCATCCAGTCCCATGGTAAAACCCATGGGAGGAGATGTTAGAGGAGAAAATCACTCCAAAGATTCTCTTGAAGAAGGTTGCCCTGTCATCAAGGTTGTCCATAAACTTGGTGGTCCCAGGAGATCCATAGGATGCTAGGGCCACATTCATGAGTGTTCTGTGCCTCCACCATGACTATGGCCCCCAATAACCCCCCACCACTACCACCTTCCTGACAACACAGCTCCAGAGACTCCTCTGGTTTCTGCTGCCCCCAGGACCTCCATGGGAGGCTACACAGGGTGGATAATACAGTCAGCAGCTGTAGTTCTTTTCTAACACATTTCCACAGGCCCAGAATAAGGGTGATGTGCATCCACCTGGTCCCACCCATGCCCTGACCACTCCTCCTCCATGAGCCCACCCACCAGAAACAGGGAGGACCACATGAGAGAGTCCCCGTCCTGTCCTAATCCCGGCTGGACAAACCGGGCCTTGATTGGAGAATTTTAGAAAGACTAACCTAAAAAATTTGCAAATATTATCCAAAATTCTTTATAAAATAAACTAATCAATGTTTACTTGAGGCCTGTGAATCAGCGAGGAAGGCAGATCAATAAACTCACCACATGATGGATGTGCTCTGCTGAAGCAGCACTGAGCTCTCTTGCTGGTTGGTTAGATTAGTCCCATTAACTCTAAAGAACCTCAGTGTGATGACTACATTTTTACTGTGTATTTTAGTTCTAATGAAACTGACTTACAGCAGTGGGTAGAGCCAAGCAGGCCTGTCATTTTTTTATTACAAAAAGCTGGAACATATTTTTTCCTTTGCGTTTTTGTTTCACAGCAATGGATAAGTTCCAGCCAACATCCTGTCTTATTTGGGGTTAGCCTAACAATTATTCACATGCTTCTATAACACCTTTCAGTCAAAGAGGCTGAAAAACAAGATGTGGTTCAACTATAAAAAGGGACTCTGGGGCCAATCTTGCAAACCTTACCCATGAGAGGAGTCATAGTGAGTTAGACGAATAGATTCTAAGGCCAGAAATGACCACTGTGATCATCTAGGCTGACGTCCTGCCTAACACGGGCCACAGAACTTCCCTGAAATCATTCCTGTTTGAACCAGAGCCTCTCTTTTAGGGGGAAAAATCCAATTGTGATTTCAAAATGGCCAGTGACGGAGAATCCACCATAAGCCTTGGTAAATTGTTCCAATGAGGTCAATGGGACTGCTGACACAAGCAAGGATTATGTATGTGAGAAAGGGATGCAGGAAAGGGATTGCTTCCTAAGAGCAAATCCACTGTCCAAACCCACTGTCCTCAACAGGGTTACACAAGTGTGCATGAAGGCAGCATTTACCTGGATTATTTGTGACGATCCTTGATAAGGAAAGACACCCGCTTGACTCTCAAAGCCTAGGTTGGGTTTGCAGGGCTGGCAGTTAAAAAACCCACCCTCATTTGTAAGGTGAGCACACTTAACATGTAGTCAAAAAAGACAAAAAATCATGGAGCCTTACTATGCCATTGTTATAGTCATATTTCAGATTAGAACAGCACTTCAACTAAGGAAGCATCTAAATACTCTGTAAAGAGGAACATGTGCTTCTATTATACACATGAGGAATCGGGGCCAGAGAAGTGAAGGGACAGCTTTTCAAAGTTATCTAGGTGCCTAAAGATGCAGATAGGCACCTCCTGGGCTTTTCAGTAGTACCTAAGCAACTGTGCCTAACTTCCATTGAAAATCTGGCCCAACGTGATTTCACACATGGAGTCAGGAAACTTTTTATTTCCTTTTTTTGTAACCAATTCACATTTCTATATGTTGAATAACTGTAGTCCACTTCTCAATGTATCTAATGCTACTATAACTGCCAGGTGGAGGAAGGGACCTGTGTAACATGCCCTCTGAAAAGATGCAGATAACATTTTGGCTGCTGTTTTGTCCCCAGAGACTACTGGAGTATTGGTTTAACAGATCCTTACTGAGTTGCTGCTAGTAACAATAATGCTTCTGCCTTCTTTTGACAGTTTCCATGGAGCTAGAAGCAACTTGGAAATTTTGTGTTCAAATTTTAGTGCAGGAGCCAATGGTAATCTTGGCATGTGTAGTAGGTCTGTGGCAGGGAAATTGTATATGAAACTGTCTTCTTTAAACTGAGCTGTGAACCTAGTAAGAAATTAGACTACAGGAAGTTGTGAATTTGAAGGAACATTAAAGCATCTCAAGCACAGAACTGTTGCAATAATAATAATTAATAACCTGAACCTGAGGCTAATTAAGATTTTGCATGTTGGGGTGAGAGGTTGTGAAGATATACGTACTGAAGATCTGTATTTCAGCATTAGGTGAGTAAAATGTATGTAATCTGTAAACTCATGGAACTTGCCGGGTTCTGGGTATAATCTCCTTTTAATTCCCTGTCAAAATCAAAATGCAGAACAGATTTGCCAAAATGTTTGCAGATCTTTAGAGTGACAATGGGCTGATTCTGGGGTGACCTTGGGGGACTGATTTATGGCTTCATGCTGAAATTATGAAAGATCATGGTTTTATTCATTATATCCATTAATCACTTTATTGCACCTTACGGTGGAAGATCAGTGCCAAACCAGTTAATAGTTCTTTGTCCCAACGTTCTGACAGGCTAAAGGCAAACATTATAAGGCAGAGCACATGTGTAGCACCTAGAGGTTGAACGCAAATCCAGGTGAGATTTGGCAATTTAGATTGAGTTTTGCTTTGGATTGTCGGTTCATTCAACCTGACAATCAAATTGAAACTCCGAACATATGGACCGACGAAAATAAGCTCACTGACCCCCATGAATTTAACACTTCTGCCCACCAGTTTTCCAGAGTTCCAGATAAAACCCCATTGTCTTCATGATATATTTGTATTTGAGGCATTGGTTCCAAGAAGAGCCTTTCTGTTACTAGTGGAATATTACATGCTGGGGAGGTGTTTATTTTATATACATAGTACTTAGAGCCCAAATAAATATATAACCATAAATTTGAGGTGGGGATTTATGTAATGTGTAGGGCCAAATTCTTTGATGGTGTAGATTCGGGTAGCACTCCTGACTTCAGTACAGCTGCACAATTATATGCCAGCGGTGAAAATAAAACAAGAAGGTTCCACTGTAATAGACTATAGATCAACGAGCATGGGAAATGTTTATCTAATTGCCTGTCTACCTTAAGAATTTCTAATGCATTCATCATCAGACTGGTTAAGGTGCTGACTTACCCTAAGCAATACTCCTCCTGGAAGTTTGTACCTTTTGTACAATTAATCAGAAAATGGAGTTACAGTTTCATGTGTACAATAATTTTCTGCTTCTGAAATACTAGGACTGGCTCATTCCAAATCTGGGTAGATTTACCATTGTGTTACACAGGAAAATACAACAGGGTGCAGAAATTTTGTTAGCAGTGCAACATTGATCTAATTTCCATTAGGAAATACTTTCACTTTGATTTCTCTGCTAACATCCTTTTTTCCAGTGCAGAAAAAGAAGAAAGGCTTAAACCTTGAACGGAAAAAAAATAAGGTCACCAAGTGTTTAATGAGAACATCGATTCTTTGGTGCCCAGTGCTTGCATTTCTGTCCTATTGTCCCTTGGTTCAGACATCAGTGCAATTTACTGAGCTGTTCTCTCTCCCATTCCCCTGCCTTCTTTGCTTTGTTACCTTCTTTGCTTTGTTACCTTCTCACATAGAAACATTAGAAGGAGGCAGAATTAAAGCAAATTATTTTCCTTAAAATTTTGGGTGCCTTCAAATATACATATCAGGAAAGAATATACACATCATGCCTAATTATATTGTGTCATGTTATATCTTTCACTGTTGAAGAAAAGGGTTAATACCTTCAGTGAGCTAATACCCTCTAAATACTCTGGAGTAGGGATTGACCATCATGCTGAACTGTGAGATGTGTTTTGTGCTGTTGATATTATATTCCTTCACACAGAAGAGCTGAAACTGGCCTCCTCCTCAAATCCTCTGACTCCATCAGAATCTATTTTTTCCCCCTTAGGCCTCACAGTATCAAGCACATTGGTATAAAAAACTAGTAGAATCATGATATACACATTACCCTTGTCCATCACTAGAAGGAGAAAATCAGTATTTGCATCAGCACCCTCAGTCCAATACCAGCCCAAACCTAGAGAAATCTATGGAATCCAAATGTAGAAAGGCACCACGTCATCACCACCTCAATAACTTTCCCTGAAAACCGGCCATTCAAGATAGAACAGTCATCACTGGCAAGGCTGAGTGTGACCCTAAGCATGTTTGAGCATTATTTGCAGTTTGCCATCATGATGTTCGGCACAACAATCCATGTTATTAAATGGGCCCAGCGTCCTCCAGCTCATTTTGATCATCCACAAAGGGTATAAGTACATTTCACAGGTGGCTGGGTCAGGTGCAAGTCAAAACCTCAGGAAGCAAAAGTGGGGAAAGTTAGTCAACATGCCCGTCGTTTCCTCCTTTTAGCTCTGACAGTGATCCTAGGGAAGTGACATGTTCAGCCCAAATCTAAGAAATAAGTTAATGCATCGTCATAACAAAATCCACTCAACTTTGTTAGGGTTCTGTGTTTCCTTGAGCCCACGTGATACCATCTGGCATTCACTGTGACTTTTACCCAACCATAAGACCCAGCCAAAGAAAACTGGATCCAAAATCTAGATAGCAGGAATTTAGAATAGAGCTGGTTGAAAAAATTCAGACGGGAGTTTTCAGCAGGAAAATAGAGATTTCAGAAATTGAAACTTTTGGTGGGTATGTAGTGATAAGTCAAAATTTTGATGAAAATGTCACCAAAGTGTTTGTTCTGATAAGGTCAAAGTGCTTCATTTAGACTCTAGTTTTATGACGTTTAATATATTATATTTTATATTGGCCACAATGCTAAAGTCAAAATGAAGTGCTTCACCCTTATCAAAAACGAAACCTTTGGTTAAGGACGTTTTAATATATAGAAAACAAAAATCTGGGGAAATTTCTTTTTTGTGGGAAATTTCTACTTCTTGTTCTGATTTGGGACCAAAAAGGAAATTTCAAAATGTAGGCATTTCCTATAGAATGGAAATTCTGTTTTGACCAGCTCTAATTTTGAGGCTTTCATAAAATTCTCTTGGGTTTGGCCCCTGCCCTGGAGGACTTCCTTATTTCTCATGGAGAAAAGGGAAGAGCCCTGAGCAACAGGTTTATTTTTGCAAACAATGTTTTCAAAAGCTCAGTTTAAGAAAAGGCCTTAACAAAGAACACTAACAACAGCCTGTGAGAGAGAGCGAAAAGGGGGAAGGGTTAGTCTCTCAGTATTAGTCATCTGATGAACACAGAAGCGCATACTTACGGGGTCATACCCAGTGGTGTCACAGTATTAGGGCTGTACTAAGGGTAGGTGCTGTACTCTTAAAGGATGAGATAGTAATACCTTGAACTTACATAGCTTTATCGGAGGATCTCACCTCATTTTACAAAGCATGGTACATAATATTTTCCCTGTTATAATGGGGACACAGAGGAGTAAACTGAGTGGCCCAAGCACACACAGCAAGCCATTGGCAGAATTGAGAATAGAATACAAGTCTATTGATTCCCAGCCTCTTTGCTCTTAGTACTAGAGATGTTACCAAATGTTAAACTGCAGTGCTTTTTACTCCCTCTCTGACAACCATCCATTTGGAAGTGAACTTACTTTTAACATATAGCGTAATGCATCCTTGCTTCCTAGCCCAACCTTTCTACACCCAAATCTAGCCTGAGTCATTACTGAGCACATGGTGGCCTCTCTTTTTTATTGTAGCCACTGACTGCCAGCATATAACTGCTTTGTAAAATGTTTCAACATGGCTTTAATCCAAAAGGAGCTACCATATATAAAAGAGCGTGTGGTTCTTTTTTCTGTTTAATGCTTCGAGACACAAAAAGCCACAGAGGCAACTAACCCTCTCATCTCCCCTAGGGCAACGGGGTGCACTTTCTGGTCAACAAGGCCATTTCTCTTGTGTTCTTCTGTGAACAAGCAGCACTCTCGGAGACACCAGTTAAAGGGCATTTATTTGCCGTCAAGTCATTTATTCATTATGTGCATGTCTGAGGCACATTAATGACTGCGAGATATGCCAAGGAAGAGCAGTTAATGGCCAGATTTATTTTTGTTCTTTGTGTGTGCAGATGTATTTTTAAAACACCACATGCCACTGAGAGCCCTTGGTGGAGAATACGTGCTTGTCAAAAGGGCCATATATTTTCTTTTGAGTCTTAAGAGAAGGAGACACGAAGAAGATACTTATGGGCAAATTGAGGCCAGCCATCCATTTTGTGTCTGTGGAAGAGGTACATATAAGCTGCCCAAAAAGACTCCTTTGTTGGCTAATATAGACAGTTTTTTCCCATTTTTATAGTATCAGGTGAAGGTTGTAGCCATTTAAATGGAGCCCAGCAAAGGGACAATCACTAGCTAATCAAAGCCATTCACATTGGGGGTATATATATGATTCAAAAAAAGAAAAATGTATAACCCCCGACTAGCACCTCCTGCCAATCCCTTCCCCTCCTCTGATGTCCCTGTGCACAGGAGAAAGACAAGAATGTCAAGCAATGGCCATTCTAAACACCAAACTTGTAAAGAGCTGCCACCAATGGCCTAGGAAGTGTTGGGCAGACTAAATCTGAAGAAAATGTAGGGCACAACCATACAATGGCAAGTAAATGAAATGAATGGTCCAGTTTCCATCTTTTCTATCTCCATTACTTATGATTGGGTGACAACGTAGCACAGGGATCGGCAACCTTTGGCATGCAGCCCGTCAGGGAAAGCCACTGGCGGGCCGGAACGGTTTGTTTACCTGCCATGTCCGCAGATTCAGCCGATCGCAGCCCCCACTGGCCGCGGTTCACCGTTCCAGGCCAACAGGGGTTGCAGGATGCGGCGGCCAGCACATCCCTCAGTCCACGCCACTTCCAGCAGCTCCCATTGGCCGGGGATGGCAAACCGTGGCCAGTGGGGAGCTGCGATCGGCCGATCCTGCGGACGCTGCAGGTAAACAAACCATCCCGGCCCGCTAGCGGCTTTCCCTGGTGGGCTGCATGGCAAAGGTTGCCAATCCCTGACGTAGCAGTAATCCTGTTGAACAGAGTGTATGAAGAATGACCCAGCCAATGCCATGAAAACATCCAGCATAGTGAAGGGGAAACACCAAAGGTTAGGTGAACCTTTTTGAACCTAGCAAGAATAAAATCACAACCTCCACTTCTATTTCTACCATCAGTAATCACTGTAGATCACTGGTGGCATCTTAGCACCATATGTGGTGGACCCCCAGAGATCCTAGCTGCTGTGCACCTACCCCGCCTGCAGGCGGTGTGGGGACCCACAGATCCCCATTTTGTCACAGATATTTTTAGTAAAAGTCAGGGACAGGTCACAGCGTCGTGAATTTTCTTTATTGCCAGAGACCTGTCCCTGACTTTTACTAAAAATATCTGTGACAAAATCTTAGCCTTATTTATGAGTCATAGGTACCCTTTGTAAAATGATAAGAGCAGCAGGGAAGCAAAGAATGGACATGCTTGTTATCTCAGTATTAAAACGGAGAGGAAAAGATCAAAGGACAGCAAGGTCAAAATTACAACTATGTCTTCATCACCTTCCTAGCTGATGGAAGAATGGAAAAATGTATTTGTGAACCATCTATTTGACAACTCAAGGGGAAAATGTGTCAAATTATTCGCTGGATGCTATTCAAAAATCTATAGAACTGGATGAAGAGTGAAAAATGTATTCATGATAAAGTATTCAAAGAAAAATGCCAAATTAATTGTCTAAATTATTTAGAATGAATAATTCAGCCTTCTCTAGCCAATTTCAGTGTTGTTGATTGTTGCAATTTTTTTTTGATGAACGGAACGTTTTGCTGCGAGATTGGTTATGTATGTGTTCAACTGCCCTCTGTTGGGTGAAATCAGAACTGCTCAACTATGTGTCACAAATGCTCTTTACTGTGATCAGCTAATGGAAATTCCCCATTAGGTCATAGAGTAGGGGACTGGAGAGCTTATTTTGGGCTCAAGAGTTCTACTGCTGCTGCTGCCCTAAAGTTCTGAGTAGTCAAGCTGGACTGCGTGGTGACAACTGTGAAATGCATATGGATTTGTAACAACATTTCACCAGAGGTTGCAGTTGATCCAGAACCAGCTCAAACTGGTTAGGACTTTGGGATTAGATCCATGTCCTTGAAATAAGTGTCAGAAAGAGAAGCAGCAGAAGGGAATGTCAAAAAGGTTCTAAACCTGACACTGGAACTAGCTGTGATATAATCTAAATCATGTAGCGGAGTCAGGTACAGGGCCGGCTCCAGCTATTTTGCCGCCCCAAGTGGCGAAGGAAAAAAAAAAAGAAAAAAAAGACAAAGCCGATTGAGCTGCCGCCGACGTGCCGCCAAAGAGGAACAGAGGGACTGAAGGACCCGCCGCCGAATTGCTCCCGAAGACCTGGACGTGCCGCCCCAGCAACGGACGGACTGCCGCCCCTTTCTATTGGCCGCCCCAGGAACCTGCTTCCTTCGCTGGTGCCTGGAGCCGGCCCTGGTCAGGTACGGTCCTTTTTGTCACATTAGTTCCAAATGGCAGGACAGGATCAGATTTAAGGGAGTCACAGTTCATCTACTGTCATTTTAAAAGAATACTTGTGTCTTTCTTTACATTTATGTAGGTTGAATGAACAGGTACAGGTAGCAACTGAATTTCACAAGATGTTACAGTCAGATGGCATGTTCCAATTACTCTCTTTTTTGGTATAGTGAATTCTACAGCTGCATTCTTGAAATAATCCAGGTTATTAAACTTTAAGCAGAAGTGAATTGGTCAAAAATGAAAGCACCTGAACCAGGAATCTTTTAAGCCTCTTGGGCTTATTTGGGCCTTGTCAGTTGCATGGAGTGAAACATTGCTCATTGCCAGCAAACTAAAGAAATTATAGCACACGTTCAAAACAGAAGCAAAGCCAACAGTTAACATTTGCTAATGGTGCAGATGCTTTTGGTAAGTGCACATACCACCCACATTGTCTGGATAATAGAACTGAACTCGATTTTCAGTCTAAGTTCATGCAACCCCATCTTTAATTTTGTTTTCTACAAATTCTACCATCATTTATACCAAGTAACTCCATGGACTTCAGAAGAGAGACTCTGGTCTTATACTGGTGTAACTGAGATCAGAACCTGGACTTTAATAAGTTAATTGCTACAGGGATCATGAAGGATTCCTCCTATATACAGTATTGTGCAATTGGGCCAGGTTCACTTTGAACTGGGCCTTTCCCTGAAGAATCGGGTATCATCTACTGCTAAGGACAGGACACTGACTTGATGGACCAAAATTACAACCCAGCTAGGATCTATGGTATCTCCTATTACAAGAGTAGTGGCTTAAAACTAAGGATTGGGCTGACAATGGTCTTAACTACCTGCTTTGATAACTGAGTCTACAGACTAAATCCTCAGCTGTTGTGAACTGGTGTAGCTTCATTGAAGTCTATTGATTTATACCAGCTGAGGAGCTGCCCCTGCATCTTTAGAAATGTGCAAAGAATAAGTAGAGACTCCCTGGACCAGTGTGGGGAAAATCCTACTTCTTGAGGGGTGCAGCATTAGATGATACTTCAATGACTCAAATAGCTCTTCAACGGCAAAAAGACTACAAGAGCAGATATTTTGCCATGAAAAATAATATTCATCATAGTGTCTTCTACTCATCTTTTTCCTACATGCCCCTGGCTTTGTTTCTTCAACAGTATAGACCATTACTGGAACAATTCTGTGTGTGTCACTATCAGTCTTACGTATTTACGCCCATATCACAGAGTCAAACTGCTGGAAAAAATATCACTTGAAGTTTTCTGTGACTGTCCTGAAACTGGTATCTGGGATCAGTATGAAACTTCACTATTGAATATGAGTTGGGTGCTTGAGACTTACTGTTGTTAAGTTCAGAGGACTATGCCTAGCCATTAGCATTACCTGCATCCCACTTTCACCTGTGCTGGAAAGAAACTACCTTGCACACCTTGCTACATACCAAGTGAGGGTGGTCAGGCATAAGATCTGAGAGGAACATTTCCCCGCAACAGTACTTAGCCTTCCTTTTCTAGTTACAGAGAGTAGCTCTGTTCATGAGCAATACATGAACCCTCCAAGTTTTATTATAAAATAATTGGTATTGTTATTGTCAGGGAGCAGTGAGATAATAAATGATAATTATTTGCAACACTGAAATGCAATGTTCAAAACAAAGTACTTGAGATATCATCATGTGATCTGTGTAGGCTGAGTCCTTAAAAGCCAGCCTATACGGATGTTGTTCTTTTTGTTTGTAAGAGTTTATCCTAGTGTCTTTTGAGAATACAACCACTTTGTAGCATTCTGTTGCTGCTTGTGTTCCACCTTCCACCTGAGAGATGGTTGCTGGAGCTTGTTAAGGACTTTGATATTTCTTCTAAAATCAAAATACAGTGTTAGAGTAATTATCCAAAATTCTGCAGCATTTTGGAATATATTGTTGAATACAATATCTATGCTGAATACTATATATATACACATACACAAACACACACACACACATTTGTTTAAATGTAAACACTTTATAAATGTAAAGATGATTGATCATCATTGTCCTAAATACATTTACAATGAATAACTCAAATGGATGAACAGAGCCCCCATCATAGGATGTATGGCAAAGGTCAAGTCTCAAATGGAGGAAAGTCCACAAATAAATTTCCTTCTAAGCTGATGACAGCTCAGTAAAGTAATATATATATATATATATACAGGGGTGAGATTTATTAGCTCTCAGTCCCTCTGCCGTAGGACACTTTGGTATTGTACCTTAATGGGTCACAAAGTCAACATACAATTGTGGTCCTTTCATAGGGGCTTGAATTTACAGTCCTTCTGTGTTTACTCTGGTTTCCAATATCTTGTAATTCAAATAATGTCTCCATTTTGGCAGCACTCATAAGCACCACTCCAGTGTCTGTCATTAGTTAAGACTTTGATAGATGTTGGTCTGCCCTGGACATTTTTCCTTGGTTGGGATCAGTTTAATTACAGTGGAGTTGATGCACAGGCTTTTTTTTTTTTTTTATCACCTGCCCTTTCCGTTGCCTGCAAGGATAATGTGCTATTAAAATACAAAGGCTAGAAGAAAAATAGTGAGGGCAGAAACAGATTTCACACCTGGTTAATACTGGAGCAATTCCAGATGTTTCACCAGTGTAAGTGAGATTACAAATCAACCCTAAACTGCAAAAAGTGGATTATTGCTTGTTTGTTCAATCTGGATTTCAACAGAATTAATTTACTGAAAACCTACTGAGAACAGTTTTCAAAGCATATTGGTTGATGATTCCTTCTATAAAACCGTGTTATAAACTCAAGGTTGCAGGAATCTTTAGTGCTTGGGATTAACTGCGTGGAATGGCTTTTTAAGCGCCTTTTGCAATATGAATAAGAAATTATTAAACAACTAGGACAGAATAATTTTGGAAGGTTCACTTTAAATGCAATACCATGTTCCGGCTGCAGAGATGCCCTCAGTGTTACAGAACGTAGAAATTGGTGCCATTATTTGTCTGCCACAAATACACATATGTCACAGACACAAGCAGAAATCAATGGGAGATAGGTGCCTAATATCTTTGAGGATCTGGGCCATGGGCATTTTACTATAGTGGTGTCCAGCAAATGTGTATAAGGCCACATCCTGCTCTCCTCACTCCTGACAAACTCCCTTTGGCTTCAGAAAGTGTTTTGCCTGATTCAGGACTGCAGGAGTTTTCTGTTTATGTTTCACTTCTCTAATGCCATCTCTCCAACGATCCTTCTTAGCTCAGACCCCAAGTTTCTTTCCTATCTGAACCTGAGGAAGAATCTGTATTTTGGGAAAAGAATAAGGAGTCCAGATGGGAGCTCTCCATTTTCTTCATAACTCAGGATTCAGGAGAGACATTATGACTAGAATTAGCAAATTGCCTGTTTAAATCTTTGTACGTTGATGGGATATTTCCCTTTTTATTTGTTAACAGAGAAAACACCTATTTGGCTGGGCTTCTTCATCATTTCCTCTTGCTGTCTCTGGGTTTTGTTTTTCTCATTCTGAACTGTTCCCGTTTGTATCCAAACTTAGCTGTCAAAACATGTCTATGGTTACATGCATCTTCTATAGCTGAGTTCCACTGCAGTCAAATTGCAGTAATCAGAATCAGAGCAGAGATGTAATGCAAAGAGATGATTCTCTCAGGCTAGGTGGCCTGTGGGTACCAATGTGCTTTCACAATATACACCACTCACAAAAAAGAAACAAGTGCTTGATATATGGCGAGGGGAGTATGTTTAGTTTAAATTAAAACGCGTTTGTGCTAAATGATGTTATAGTGGCACTCCACTGAGAAAGGAAATTAAGATGGGTTATTGTGAGTTTTTCAAGTGCTCGTTAGAACTGCTGAAATATATAGACTCAATCTGGGGGAGCTGTGATTTCTCAGGCTCTCTTCCCACCATTCACTGTGGTATTTTGGTATGATCTGGGCACCATTCAAAGAATAAGAAGAACATTACTGAATAAACTGATTCATTCCTCGAGATGATAGGCAGTATAGTTGACTGATATTCTGTGATTGACTGCTATTGAATAATTCTTCCCCAGATCCCCAGGTTGGTGCTGTAAGCAACACTGTATATTCACTTAGTCTAGGAGAAAGATTGTTCCCACACAACCCACCCCTACCCCCATTGAAGTCAATGGCAACATTTCCATGCACCAGTAAATGGAACAGAATCAAGTGCCTAATCTGAAAGGCATTTACCAGTTCAAAGCCCTGGTCTACACTAGCAGGGGATCGATCTAAGTTAGGCAACTTCAGCTACGTGAATAATGTAGCTGAAGTCGACGTACTTAGACCTACTCACCATGGTGTCTTCACTGCGGTGAGTCGACTGCTGCCACTCCTCTGTCGACTCTGCCTGCGCCTTTCGCGACAGTGGAGTACAGGAGTCAACTGGAGAGCGCTCGGGGGTCGATTTATCATGTCTACACTAGACACGATAAATTGACCCCCGCTGGATCAATCACTGCCCACCGATCTGGCGGGTGGTATAGACATACCCCAAGTTGCCTCATGACATTTCCAGTGGAGATTTTAAACCACCATTTGACAGCCCAGTGAGCAACTATTAGACTGGACAAATCTATAGCAGAGAAGGAAAGTTGAACCCTTCATTTTTACAATGGCTCAGTGCCAGGTTATTTTGCCCCGCTTTTTCTGTGACTTTGATATACTGGGAATCTTTCATGTTCAGTGGCCTTCAAACTAGGCAGCTGTTGCATAATTAAGGACACCTTTTCTTCCTGTTTTAGAGAGAGAGCTTTACATCTTTCCCCCTGTAATGAGGCCTGCAGGGAGATAAATTAAAGACAGATTAAATGATTGTATGATGGGTGCAGTAGAGACTAATACTTTATCTTTCACAAATACTAACAATGTGCATTTCAGCAATTGTATAAATGGATTGGGAGCTTCTGGGGCTAACAGGGGGAATCCCTCTTTCCATCATCGATGCATGTTCTTATTTGGATCAATTAAAATGCTTTGCTAATATACGTTTTGGGCAGATTTTAAGATCTTTGTGGCACGGAGCTTATCTTTCTATTTCCTCTGACATACACACCTAGGAAGATATATAAATAAATTATTATCGGAACCTCCTTGAACGTTGCGGAATTGGTGGGGCGTGGGGTTGGAATTCAAACCTGGATCTGAAGCGAATGTCACAGCTTCAGGGTACTTGATATGTGGATCTGAATTCTTCAGCCCAAGCCACTCTCTATATATATATATTGGGCTAGATTCATCAGTGTATTTTGTTCTTTGCTTTGCACTGGCAAATAGAGCTGGACAGGAAATTGTTTTCCTATCCCATGAAAATGTTTGAGATTTTGAAAAAAAAATCCATCTTGAATTGGGATGAAAACTCAAAATCTTAAAAACAAAATCACAAACTGAAAAATATGGGAAGTTTGGGGGGGAAGGAGAGGATCAATTGAAACAAAACACTTTGATTTTGACCATTTATTTTTTTTAACTGAAACTACTTTCAATTTTGAAAATAGAGAAATCATTTCAAATTGGAAAACTGACATGTTTCATTTAGACAACATTGAAATGAATCATGGTGACAATTTTAAAACTTTTTTTCTTTTCAAATTTTTTTCCAGGCGAGAAATTCATTGAAACTGAGCCTTGCCCATGGAAAGTTTTGGTTTTGACAAATCGGCATTTTCTGATTAAAAAAAAAATCCCAGCCAGCTCTCCTGGGGACTGGAATCCCAGTTTGACTTTCTGGATAAACCACTTTTATGGCTGTTTTGTGGTGCCAGAGTATCACAAACCAGCTGGAGCAGACAGGTGAATCTGGCCCATTGTTCAGAAGCGGCCTGTCTGGGTTGCTTTGGTGGGGTGACTAGTGCTCAGTGCGTGGGCTGCTCCTGCTGACTGACCCCTGAACATTGCTTTCATCTCAGATGCATGGTGGTGGAATTCTGGAAAGGAGGATTAAAGGGCCAAACAAAGTGATTCCTTCAAGACAGGACTTGGTCAGATCCAGAAAAGAATCTCCTCTTAGCCCAGAAACAACAACAAGAAAAAATAAAGCCAACAAAATATTGACCCATAGGATTTTGAACAAGGAACCTAAATGAATCTCACTGGTTTGTTTGATGTTTTGAGTCATCTATATTAATGTTCTAGAGCAGTGATCTTCAGACCTCAGTGGTTCAGGAGCCAAATTAGCAATCAGTGTTACCCAAAAGAACCACAGAAGGGTGAATTCATTGTTTCATTTGCTACAGTTCTATTCATATTTAAGCAGTATGACGGGAAATATTTAGTTTCTATATAGCTATAGCTTTATATTATTCTCACCACAAATAAGTTAATAGCTTAGTGCAAGTTGATAACTTAATTGGTTAATAACATAGTAAAAAAATCCTGATTGGTTAATAACTTAGATTGGTTAATAATTAAATCACACAATGTTTTAATATCATGTTCTGCAAAGAGCCGCAGAGACACATTCAAGAGCCAGTTGGGGCTTATGCGCCACAGTCCGAGTATCTAGAGCATCAGATAATTATTATTTCTTATGAGCTTCATTACTGAGTTTGGGAGAAAATCTATGGCCTGAAACCCAGTTAAAGTAGCATACTTTAGATCAGAGTAGTAATCCAGGAAAGTTTACCTGGATCTGCCTTCACAATGATTACTGCTCCTGAATACCCCACTCTTGACCTTATTCCTTGAGCACTGTCCACCCCCCAATTCCCTATCCTTCCTCTTTCAACCCCTTCCCCATTTCCCAAAGCCATCTAAGCATGTTTTAGCCCTGAATGGTAACAGTGGTCACATCAGACAAAAATGCAATAGCACACCAGGAATGAAACTTAGAGTTGTCTAAAATCCAGAATTTACTATATGCAGTCCAGGATTAAAGGTGAAAACATCTCCAGTGATTATATTAAAGTCTCTCATTTTGCAATGCCTTGCACTATTTGGAATGTAAGAGCTTATCCTTCTAACGGTATACAGCCTTCATTACTTTAGCCCTGTGACAGGTTTTAAGACATTGCACCTTAAAAAGTAAGTCATGGGAGTTAGACACTGTTGCAAATCCTACTAGGTGCCAATCTAAAGCTTTAGGTGAAAATCTGGCCCTGAATTCCCTAGATTGTAGCTATAAAGGACTCATATCCTCTGGAGCTCAGGCACAGAGAGGGATGCACACTGAATAGTGAACGCTTTGCTGGATGCTAATATGCACTGATGAATAAAAAGGATATTTCAAGCAATGATTTGTTTAAAGAAAAATATTATAGCTGGGATTTTCAAAGATGCCTAGGAGATTAGGTGCCCAGATCAATCCCACTGAGTTATCGGGGGGAAATCCAGTGACTGGAGGTTGATGTATTTGTCTTTTTGGCTCAAATTCTGTTAAAAGTCTAGGCAATGAGAGAGTCACAGGAGAATTGACTTCTTAGCATGTGTACATGGCTATTGTGAGCATTTATTTAACATTTTTTAAAAACTCCATTGGGTTTTTTCCAGTTTAGTTTGACATTAACATGGATGTTCTCATAGTTTTTCTCTTTATCTGAAATGGAGCAGAAAAATGGAGTTTGGTTTTTTACTTTATTCCGCACTTTTTCAAGTGCTATTTATGAGCAGAGACTTATTGATTGACTGCATTGAGTCTAAACAAATCAACCTAGTAGCATTCAGAGTTAAGTTTAGCTGATCAGACACTTTGCTTTACCCTAAGGAAAGGATTATTGTTTGCAGTCACATATTATAGGGCTCTCAATTCAGCCTCCAATTTTATGGGTACAGTCAGTCAGTCACATATCTAAAACTGACTATTTGTTCCTGCAGTTGCACATAGGTGCTAAAAAGGGGACATATTTAAAAATCAGGCCCGTTGTCCTTTTAAAGAAAGAGTTCTTTAGTGAGTCAACTAGTTTTTGGAGATAGCTCTGAGCTAAAAAACCTCAGATCTGAACAATCACAAACAACAATAATACAACCCAAAATCTTGCAATTGGCTCCTAACACCATAATGGGCCAGACTCTGGACCTGAATATGACTCAGACTTTGAGATTTCCTAAATCCATATCCAAGTTGGGCTCCAGAGTCTGTGGCTTGCACCTGGCTTCTTTAGTACGGTCATATGGGTCACTTACAACTCTAAAAACTAGTGCTTTCTGAAAACACCCTGAAATACACAGGTCTGCTCTTGCCTGCAGCTGTTCCACATCTGAGTTTTCTCTGGATTATATTGCGATATCCTTCGAGTTAGAGCTGAAAAAACTTTTCTAACAAAAAATTTCACCAGCTCTACTTAAAACTGAGAAATACCTCACTTCTTGAATAGTGTCATTGAAATAATATACTTTGGGAATCTGTCCCTCTATGATTGAATTAAAGTATTTCTATGGACATTTATGACTCCGTGCCACTGGTTTATAGTGTTCTTCCTTGGAATAGTCTCTGTTAGCTGCATCTCTCTCTCTCTCGCTCTCTCTCATGAGAGAGCTGGGACCAGTGCTAGCAGCACAGTGTTCTGCTTTGTCAGCACAAGACCCTGCTTTGGCGCATATTAGGGCTTGCATAGCTCTCTGCAGCCTGACGTTTTGGAGAGCCAATTAAAGTAGATAATGAGGTACGCTGGCTTTGGAGGAAATTGCTGTGCAGAGGTGTTAACTGGCAGCAAGTGGCTGGGAGAGAGAAGATATGGGTGATGAGATGACAATAACCGGGTTTGTGTGACTGGAGAGCTCCCTTCATTCAGCCACAAAGCTAAAACCCCCTACAAAGGTTGAAGTGCTCTATGTGTAAGCTTGCTTGCTTTGAAAACACTTGGATACCCAAATCTATGCCCTCGTGTTCCTATTTCAGGGTATAAATGGGATTAAATGCTGAGGGCTGAGGCTAAAATCTCCCCCCTAGACAACCACAAATTGGCATGGTTTCATCTCCCACTAAGGAACTGAGCAGGAATCTTTCCCTAGGCTCAGGTGTCAGACCCCACAGGAGAAACTGGGGGGGGGCGGGGTATTTGATACTGAGCCCCCTCATAAAATAAGACTCAGAACCATCAGGAAATCATAATTCAGTCACCAGATCCTCACCTAAAGTGTTATTGGGATTACCTGAGGTACTTATATGTTATATCCTTATTTTCTTTGTTACTTCATTCTTTGCACATGGAAAATTAATTTTATGCTGATAGCATGATTTTAAAATGGAAATCAGTGATACTCCTCTATTGTTCTGAGTCAGGCCTCTGAGGAGTAATTTCAATTGGTTATACGCAGGGCATTCGACAGTGGAAGGGAGAACAACAGCTACATAAAAAAAACATCCAATAGCTTGTTTTAGGCTTGGACACTTCTTTAAACCATTTTGATCAGTGGTGGTAGGTTTGGGGGAAAGGAGGCAGCGAAGTTTATTCATAGGAAAGCATTTAAAGAAAAATAGCAAGTGCTGCCCACCAGCCAAAAATTGGTGACATCTAAGGCTACATTTTTAAAAAATAAGCCATTAACTTACTCCTGAGAGGTGTGTGTATGTGTGTGTGTGTGTGTGTGTCTGCATGTATGCATTTGCACACACAGGCAGGAAAAAAACCAGTCACTCATAACTTTCTGTGAGTTTTAAGCCCACAACCGTATGCACCGCATGCAAGTGCAATAACTTCTTAGCACCTGCACACAGCTAATTTTGCATGCATAAATCAAACTAGAGCATGCTGCCCTGTGGTTGTTGGATTAGTGAGTGCTCATGAATTTTCATGCTCACCAAAACTTATCCACAAAGAATTTAGTGTGATCACGTTTCTCTTGTTCCCATACTGTTTTCAAAGCAGGAGTATGGAGGCATTTCCCACGACCTGTCTTATTTGTTATAAACTAAAATAACATTAAAATAAAAGAGAAGCCGATCTCAAGCACTAAACCCACCTAATAAAGACCTTCTCGACAGGGGCAGCACAGCAGGAACTATCCAGCCAAATTAATAGTCACTGTTGTAATATCAGTTGTTAAATACTAACAGGAGATGACAGGCCATTAACTAGTGCTTAGCACAGTTGCCTACAAGAGGCACGCGAACCACGTCACAGAGCATCAGCAGCGCACAATCCACTGACCGCGAACTTCCCATGCACCATCTGCAGCAAAATGTGCACCTCTAGAATTGGCTTGTACAGTCACCAGAGGGCACACCATAAGACCAACAACTGATGATCAGCACAGATTTGTTATCATCGGATTCGATGGACTACCAAGAAAGAAAGAAGAAGCACAGTTGCTAAACAGAAGGCATTGCACAGGTGAGCCACTATGGGCTGGCAGAAAAGGAATCCTTCCCATGTGCATAGGTTCCCAGGAGCTTACCTGGGGTCCCAGTGTACCCCTTTTATCAGGAGACTGAGACAAGGGGTCTGCATACTTACAGATCCACATTTCTCACTAAGGAATGGATCCTGAACGGCATCTTCAGTGTATTTAGTGTGATGAGACTTTCGTGCAGAATCTCACAGTCTTTCTTCCTACTTCTGGGCTCAATTAACTTTTTTTTTTTTAATTAGAGAAGGGAAAATAATCTTTGTCAATTGCAATGTTAATCACACTCACTTAGCTCAGCTGCAGCCTCTTCTTGTTGTATCTCAGGTGAGGGAGGTGCCCAGAGTCTTGTGCTGCCATCATGTTGGTTTGGATTTTTATTTTGCTGAGTTTTTAATACGTTTGCAATTTGACAGCTTGGCAGCTTTGGTGACTGAGCATTCTGTTTATTCACAGACCGGGCAAGGCAATACCTGCTTCCCCTACTGTACTCCCTGCTGGAGGAAGGGTTAAAAGGATAGTTCAGTCACCGTGACCCATTCAGTCCCCGGTCTGCCTACTGATACTGCTAAGAAGGGAGTATAATTAATGACAACAGCAGTAGTGTTTGTCACGTGGGCACCTATCCACTAAAGACACAACTGAAATGCTTTCATCTAGGCCACTAAACAAGCCGAACTTTAGTCACCTACTAACACGGGCTGGATCTGAACCTGGAGGTGAAGGCCTCTACCGCCATTTATCCTGAAGCCATCTGTCTTGGGACATTTTCCAGTGACAGTAGCCAGTGGCAGATATTTTGAGGGGGGCGGGGAAAGGAACAAGGTATATTACTCAGCAAGTTGCCTCTTGCATCCCCCTTTAGCCACTTGTCTGTAATTGTCCTGAGCAGGCATAAATGTCCCAGAGCAGCAATATTCAGGAATTGCCCATGCCTCTGTGTGCTTCGGGTTGACGCAGTCAGAATTTAGCTCTTAGTAGTCATACAGCAGGCCTCCATGTACACCAGCACAAAGATGCTCTGCTTCACTACATATGTGCTGAGTGAGCATACAGGACAGTGTTTCCAGGGGCAGCTCTGTGTATTTTGCTGCCCCAAGCACGGCAGTGAGGCAGCCTTCGGCGGCATGCCTGAGGGAGGTCCGCTGGTAACGCGGATTCGGCGCCATGCCTGCGGGAGGTCTGCCGGTCCCGAGACTTTGGCGTACCCGCCACCGAATTGCTGCCGAAGCCACGGGACCGGCGGACCTCCCGCAGGCACATCACCGAAGGCAGCCTGACTGCCCTCACAGCGACCGGCAGGCAGCCCTCCGCGGCTTGCCGCCCCAGGCACGCGCTTGGTGCGCTGGTGCCTGGAGCCGCCCCTGAGTGTTTCATATCAACGAGCCACCCAGACCTCTCCCAAAATGCAATTAGATGGGTTTTCCTGGAAAAGAAACATCCTCCTTAACAGATGGTAATTCAAAATGAAGCAACAATGCTACAGGGACCTCTGGATACCAATGGAAGCGACTGACACAGAAAAGGGTGATCAGAGCCAGTTTGCAGAATGAGGTAATGGTTCAATTGTATTTGATTCAAAACAAAGCCATATCCTCCCCCTGTTTCCCCTATCCAGAGTATGCATTGAAATTAAAAGTGTTTTAGGGCCATATCATCTTCTATGCAGGCTGGGGGATAGGGTACCACACAGGGTACAGGAAGTGAGTTGCCTTCGTATTCTACCTTTTCAAGGCTGTGGATTGTCTCCCCCCATGAGGCTGGCCCTCAAACCAGCGGAGTCCACGGAGGTCTATGAGGAATCCATAGAGGCGCTGGCTCTGCACTAGCTCCCAGCTCCTGGCCTGCCAGGGAGCAGTGCAGGATTCATAAAGCAGCGAGAAAAAGCATATAGGTTATGAGGAGAAAATCATCACAGTTGACTCACTAACATCCCACAGAGGGAGGTACAAGGTGTTGAAAGTCCCTCACATCTCCATGCCAATGAGGAGAACAATTGCCTGCAGAGGATCTTCTGAGGTCTGAGAGCGGAGAGCCAATGCCACACAAGTGGAGTTCTCCCATTTCGTTCCCTTCATTAGGGTTTGCCAGTTTTTCATCCTCTCCACCCAAATTAGGGTGATATGCCCCTTATTCTCTCAAATGTACGAAACCCACTTGTGTGAAAACACTATAAGTAGGCACAGCCAAGATGGCACAACCAACAGCAACTGACTATAACAACTCACCCATCATAGGTTATCACTGAGGATAGAACTCAGGATTTTAGCAGCAAAGTACAGCCTCTACCATTTAATCTAAGAGAGTAATTCTGTGATCTAGCAGCAGTAGTAGACACTTTTTCTGTATGTGCACCAGTCAGTACATTACAAAACCAACAAAGAGCTAAAGTTGGAAAGCAACAGTAAAAAATAATAGAATAGAGCAAATGCCAAATAGAAGAAGAACTAAGTAAAGAATAGAAATCAGAAGGAAAATAACTGAGGTGCATCATATCTGTTGAAAGGGAAAAGAACAGAAAATTACAGAAGACTGGAGAAAAGCTGTCAGTAGATTTGCTCAACCAGTCATATTTCTCTTTTACATCTAATGCTGAAGATTACAATGTACTTTCCTCCAGGCACTTCCTTTTTTATGGCTCATTCTGCTCGGGGAGGTGGCACAGCATTGTCTGCACACTCAGTGCTTGTCATACTATGGGAATAATATTTGCCTCAAACTCTGGAGACGTAAATAAAAATAAACTTCCCCTGCCTGTTTCTATTATGTAGCTGAATGTGAATTGATCCAGGAAAAGTCTGAGACTTTTAATAGATTAGCAATGCTAATTAAGTGTAAGTGCAGCTATGATCTCTCACCGATAAATTCACCACGCCTTGCAGCAGTGTGTTAATATTTCTCATAAGAAGCACAGCAAATGCTGCAGGGAATTCATTTAGATTTCCAGGGATGCTAGTGTTGCCACAAATCCAGGACTTGCTTTTTAGTCTAGCATTTTATGGGTAAATTCTGTGTTAAAACAGAATCTTGCGGCTTGCTGTTGTGTCCAAACTGAATTTATCATGGTTTGAGGAATGGGCTTAATCCTGTAATTTTGGACTGAAATGTCCACATGGGATTTCTGGAAGCACACAAGTATTCCTATTTTGCGGAGCCGAAAGTTCTCATGTCTCCAGAGGGCTCCTGGAGTAATTCCCACTGATTACCGTGACACACACTTGTAGAGGGCACAGCTGATCTCTAGCAACTTTCAGTGTTACTGCATGGTCATGGCTGTAGTAGATGTTATTGTTATTAGTCAGTTTCCTTATAGGGATTTGGCAGACCCGTCAATTGCTGGAGATGCTACCGCTATTTAAAATGATGAAATGTTGGTGAGGGTCCCACACTGAAGCTTAGGAGTGTAGTGAAGATTTTTTAACGCCCTTTATTTTATTTGTATAACGCCAACATTGTAGTGTGCTGGGTACATTACAGTCAGGGCTATAGACTAAGGCCCAGATCCTCAATGTTCTTGAGGCACCTAACTCCCTTTGAGAGTCTGGAGCTAAATCCCTTCCCAACAAGCTTAAAACCTGATATTGCGTGTTGCTGAGCATCCTTCTTTCCCATTGGCTTATTTGGAGTTGAGGGCCCTTAGCATTTTTCAGGAGGTACTCAGCAATGGGTGGGATTGGGCCCCAAACACATCCTTCCCCAACTACAGACTGCAGAGAAAGCACTTCTCAGTAATACCATTGGCTCTGTGTCAAGCCCCTTCACCCATAATTCAGCACAACACATTCCAATGCACCAGGTGCGCTATTCTTTCCTCGCTATAGAAAGGGGGTCAGCAAGAAAGCCTGGGAGAAGCAAGAATTTGGAAATCCTGCGCCTGGAGTTTTTCAGGATATTGGCACGTAATTCAAGTTTAAGGCAGTAAGAGCATTACAACGAAGAGCTGAAAATTCACAGTTCCCTTCCCCCACTCCCACGCAGACAAGAATAGGCCAGTTTGACAGGTAAAAGAACAGCTTTCAAATGAAAGAGTTGACTAATCCTCTTTAGTTTGGGTGCCAAAGGAGTCACTTTAAGGCAGCTATTCCACACAAACACACACACCCATACAAATAAATTACACTTCTAATGAACTCTTAATCAAACCTTTTCAATACACTTATAAGTTTGCTCAAGCTAATTCACAAACCAGGCAATAGTGCCTAGGGGAAGCCATTTAGAATTGCAAATTGCAAAAACGACTTTAGATTCTCAATAGTAGACTGGCCACCTTGCTGTGGTAATGCATAATATATTTCCTCCTGTTGTGGAAAGCTGCCCCTGTACCAGTGCAAGGCCTCTGCGGTAGGTAACTAGAGCATGGTCACTTTGGCCTTTGGAGTCTGATAGGAAGGGCATAATTTCAGGGAGACATGGGCAACATGAAATTGTGGCAGTTTATGTAAATGCTTTTCACTTTACAGTAGTTGCCTGATTTTGAAGGTACATCAACGCACAATTGCTAATTGCTCAGGCTTTGCTTGAC
The DNA here is from genome assembly GCF_013100865.1 of Trachemys scripta elegans. Lineage (NCBI taxonomy): Eukaryota > Metazoa > Chordata > Testudines > Emydidae > Trachemys > Trachemys scripta. The sequence goes on along the minus strand of NC_048305.1, from coordinate 18,491,444 downwards.
AAGGTGTATTGTAGGTGCTGTATGATTATTCTAATTTAAACACCAAATTGATTGTTTTTGTATAGCTTAATCTGAACATCAGCTATTCAGAATCATACTAAATTATTATCTTGTGTATAAATAAACAAAGAACCTGATCTAAACAGTATTGAAGCCAATGGAAAATTCCCCTTGACTTTAGTGGGCTTTAGATAAGTACCATAATGAATAGGGCTGTCAAATGATTAAAAAAATTAATTGTGATTAATCGCCCGATTAGTCGCACTGTTAAACAATAATAGAATACCATTTATTTAAATATTTTTGGATGTTTTCTACATTTTCAAATATATTGATTTCAATTACAATACAGAATACAAAGTGTACAGTGCTCACTTTATATTTATTTTTGATTACAAGTATTTGCACCGTAAAAAACAAAAGAGGACATGCTTCCATGCTGATGACAGGCTCTGCTTGATAATGATCCAAAGCAGTGCGGACCAACACATGTTCATTTTCATCATCTGAGTCAGATGCCACCATCAGAAGGTTGATTTTCTCTTTTGGTGCTTCGAGTTCTATAGTTTCTGCATCTGAGTGTTGCTCTTTTAAGACTTCTGAAAGCATACTCCACACCTTGTCCCTCTCAGATTTTGGACAGTACTACAGCTTCTTAAACCTTGGGTCAATTACTGTCGCTATTTTTAGAAATCTCACATTGGTTCCTTCTTTGCATTTTGTCAAATCTGCAGTGACAGTGTTCGTAAATCAAACATGTACTGGGTCATCATCCGAGACTGTATAACATGAAATATATGGCAGAATGTGGGTAAAACAGAGCAGGGGACATACAATTCTTCCCCAAGGAGTTCAGTCACAAATTTAATTAATGCACTATTTTTTTAATGAACATCATCATGGAAGCATGTCCTCCAGAATGGTGGTTGAAGCATGAAGGGACAGATGAATCTTTAGCGCATCTGGCAAATAAAGACCTTGCAACGCCGGCTACAAAAGCGCCATGCGAATGCCTGTTCTCGCTTTCAGATGACATTATAAATAAGAAGCACGCAGCAGTATCTCTCGTAAATGTAAACAAACTTGTTTGTCTTAGTGATTGGCTGAACAAGAAGTAGTACTGAGTGGACTTGTAGGCTCTAAAGTTTTACATTGTTTTGTTTTTGAGGGAAGGTATGTAACAAAAAAATTACATTTGTAAGTTACACTTTCATGATAGAGATTGCACTACAGTACTTGTATGAGGTGAATTGAAAAATACTATTTCTTTCATCATTTTTACAGTGCAAATATTTGTTATAAAAATAATATAAAGTGAGCACTGTACACTTTGTATTCTGTGTTGTAACAGCAGTCAATATATTTTAAAATGTAGAAAAACATCCAAAAGTATTTAATACATTTCAATTGGCATTCTATTGTTTAACAGTGCGATTAATCACAATTAATTTTTTTAATCACCGTTAATTTTTTGGAGTTAATCGCGTGAGTTGACTGTGATTAATCGACAGCCCTAATAATGAACCAAACTGCTCTCAATTACCAGTGTAAATCTGGAGTGACTTTATTGAAGTCACTGGCCATTCCGCATCCTTCATACTGCTAAACACAGAAGGAATGATTTCCTGGGACATACACAAGGTCAGCCTCACAACATTTTCCAGTCCCTGCCCTTGGGGATCCAGGGGGATCTAATCCTTGAGTTCTATTTCAAGGTTACTTGCTGAGTAACTTTGTGCAAGTCACTTAACCACTCAGTCCCTTACTTTCCCCTGCTGTCAAATGAGTACTAGACCCATGTAAATCTTTAGTTATGGAACCTGAAATCTAACAGAACCCACATGGCTTAGGGTTTCATTACAGGGTTCACAGTACTTCTGAAGGAATCCGGACCTGATTTTGAGCAATGTGAAACCAATTTATGATTTTTCATGATTCCAGTCTGAAACCAGGTTAAAAACAACTCTGCAGTTTCAACTAATTTTCCCTTCAAAGCAGAACACAGCAGGATGAAACTGAAGATCATCCTGGTTTGCAAAAACTCCAGTGAACCAACCTCACTGAGTTTCATGTGGCTCTCACAATCATATTTACCCACCTCTCCATGATTAAATAATGCTTGCAAAGAGCTCTTGAGAGCCTAGGAAGGAAGGCGTGATAGAAGTAGTACAAATCTGTGGCCAGCTAAGACATTACAGCCCGGCAGGGCTGGCTCCAGGGTTTTGGCCGCCCCAAGCAGCCCAAAAAAAAAAAAAAAAAAGCCGCGATCATGATCGCGATCTGCGGCAGCAGTTCGGCGGGAGGTCCTTCGCTCCGAATTGCCGCCGAATACCTGGACGTGCCACCCGCCTCCGGAGCGGCCGCCCCAAGCACCTGCTTAGGTGCCTAATTCTCATTGAGTTCAATGCGCCTAAATACCTTGTGAATGTGGACTGTTTTTTTGTTACTGTGCTGCACACCAGTACCACTCAGAAGTTCACAAAGGGGATAGACCTCAGAGCCATCTGCTTCAAAAGCACAGAAGAATCTACTATAAACAGTATAGGACCTATGGCTCAAACTGGATTAGTTTTAATTCTATTCTATAATGGCCAGTAGTGAACATATATACTAGGATTATACACAATACTTTTATAATTGGGGCTCAATCTTGCTCCCTTAAAACTCAATGACCATGCTGCCTCTAGTTTGAAATGCAATTGGGCTGTAAATCTAAATAATAAAGCTGGCATATGAGTCACTGAAATATCTTACAGCAGATTATTTTTATTTGCATTGTACTGAATAGTCTACACTACTGAGAAAATATTTACTAGCATTTTAACTACTATTCTTTGTGTCTCTCTATAACTCTCTGAAATGATAGGCCATTTTTTTGGTGCAAGAAACTGAAATTTCATTTGGTTGCATGAGAATTCAAAACCTAACATTTTTGCACTGAAGTTAACGAGCTACATTACCTTTGCTGGTGCTATTAAGAGACACATCTATTGAAAAGAATATGTCTTATTCCTCCTTTTATTTGGAGACATTTATATTTATGGCTATCTAAGGGACGTTCTCTCCTAAACAATAGCCAGCTGCATTGCTGAAGCATGACCTTGTAGATAAAGGTGATTACAAGTAACAAAACACAAAAGCTTTAATAAAAGAATAAAAAATAATGGCCAGATGTTTCTGTAGGAGGGGAAACTGCTCAAGGTGATAGATTTATAATCAAATTTCTCAAGGATTGTGCTCGAATTACTAAAATTGCCATTCACCCGGTATCCTGAATAAAAACCTGTGTCTATTACTGCTCCTATTTTTACTGTATTCCTAAAATATTGCTGTTTAGCTAATGGAGACTCATTATTAGTGGAAGCAATGCTGTTCTTTTATATGGAATGGTTCAGCTGGCTTTTGTTAACTCCGTTCACACTCCTAAAATGTAATATTTCAGCCTTTGCTAGATGTTAAAAGGTATTTATTCAGGAAATTAAATAAATCGTTTAATGAATGAGGTGTTGGGGAGGGAATGCGAGTATGCTGTAGAAAACACCCCCATACACATTCGGCCATATTATGAAAGGTCCTCGGTTCCCATTTAGGTACCAAAATAAGGACCAGGTCTTCAAAAGTGCACTGGCAACTTTTTTGGTTCCTAACTGGGAGCTGAGCACTTTTGAAAATTCTGGGCTTATTGTGATGACATGGGACTAACAGGTCATACACCAAACGACCATCTTATAGACACACGCAGTGATAACAGCAACACTGCTCCATGGATAAGAAGTAAGACCAGAGGAGGGAGTCGGCCTCCCCTAACCGTACCTAGAAATTGACCTTTTTGGTAGCCGTTATGTTTTCCATATACAAACAAGCCAACTACAGCTTTTATTTGTATATTAATGAAAACAATAAACGAAGAAAGAGCAAATGACAATATGAGACAGAGAGAGCAGTGTGAGCCATTGAATTGGCTGACAACATTGCCCTCATTAGCAGAAGAGCTGGTCAGAATATGGATGCTAAGGGAGTTTCAGTGGAAAATTTTGAGTTTTTGGCAAAAAAACAAAATATTTTGATTACGAAATGCCACCACAATGCCCTGTGGGATTGTATTTTGGGTGCCTTATGCTCCCATTTTCCTCTCTAGGACTCCCCATTGGTGAATCATGACTAGGGTTTAGGCTCAAATTCATCCCTGGCATAAAAGGCTGTTCTTTAATTTCAGTAGTGCTGGAACCACATACAACACGAGGGTTGAATTTACTTTGCAGAGTTAATTTTCTTTAATGACCTGGAAATGGTTAATACCTTTTTCAAACCTTCTGCCTGCAGCCATCTCAGATGTGTGATGGTGGCAGTGCTGTAATTGCAAGTCTCCACTAATCTTTTGCTATCTTCCTGGGCATACAGCAACTTCAGAAACTTTTAGGGCATCAGCCTCAAGAGAATTACTTGTTATATCCAATTCCTGCTTAGAAACCCATCAGAAAAGTGATATACCCCTTGGAGTGCCCCATCCCCAGCTCTATTTAATGTGGCAAATCAAAAGCTTTTGTTGCAGGCATTTCAGAACAGGTAGATGGTAATCAGCATTAGTTTCAATGGGAAAAGGACCGGGGCCCTTCAGTGTACACTGTTTACATTGATGGATGAAGAACAGTTGTGTATTCATCAGTCAGCATGCCACACTTGACATCTGTCTCATCCTTACGTTTTACAGTTTTCTCCTTCTTTCTGTCGCCAGTGAAGGCACACACAACACTGATCACCCATTACTGTAACACCACCCCCATGTTTTCCCTATTTAATATCTACAGATCAACTAAAGCATCCTTTAAAAGGCTTTTAATATTGCGTGTCACTTTTGGTTTGATAACATTTACTTTTTCTCAGTATTTTGCATGTCAAACAGAAATAAAATAACAAACAGGAAATTATCACTGTGAGATCAAATGAATGGATGACACACAGTATTTGCTGGAACAATCCTTCAAACTTATGTCAGTTTTCCCATGGTGCCAAAAAGAAATTCCCACGCAAAATAATGCACCCCTTACTTACTAATTTACTATTTATTATTGTACAGTGCTAGACACCTCAGAGCACAGCTAGGAAGAGAGAATCTTTGCCCTGGAGAGCATACAATCTGATATTGGACACGACAGTGCCTATGGGGATAATGAACAGTACAGGCGTTAAGGTGACAAAGGAAAAGAGTCACCAGCAACACTATCACACAGTTACTCAGCTTAGTCATGTACATGACATGGTTGTTCAGCAACAGAGGATAGGTAGGGAATTTTTATTTGTATAAAGGTTGAAATAATTGCCTCACATATTGAGGATGGCATGGAGGATGGTGAGTCTTAAGGAAGGATTTGAATGAGAAAATGAAGAGAGGAATGTACTCAGACATGTATAACCAGATGTGCTGGGGTCCCACTGGTTCCACCCGTTCCACCAGCCTGGGTTTCCTATCTATGCCAGACCCTCAAGCCTTCTCTAGCACACACACAGGTAAGGCCACACCCAGTTGCAAACACAGACTGAAATAAGCTGTGTGTGGAAAGATTCAGCTCGGGGATTTACTCAGCAATCACTTGCACACTTCCTTTGGAGAGTAAATCCAAAATAATATTGTCTTGCGCTGTATAGAAAGATCTGCACAGCGCAAGCTCATAAAAATTTGCCCTCTCCCTCAATGTGGAAAGAGATATGCACAGCTTTTGGGCTCACCCCCCTTCCCCCAGATATGAACTGCACAAACTGGGTTTTGAAATAAACTAGAAATAAGTTTCTTAACTACAAAAGGTAATTTTAAAGTGATTATAAGGGATAGCAGACAGAACAAAGCAGATTACTTGAGCAAATAAAACAAAACACACAAACTAAGCTTAACACGCTCAAGAAACAGGTTACAAAATGTAATTTCTCACCCTAAATGTTGTTTTAGGCAAGTTGCAGAGTTTCTGTAGCTTAGAGTTCCAGTTATTTCTCTTAACACACTGGACCCCTGTCTCAGCCTGGACTCAGCCTCTGCCTTTCCCTTCAGATGTTTTTAACAATCTTCCTTCTTGGACAGGGAGGCAACAGAGAAGAGTCCTGTTCGCCTGACTCCCCAGCCTTAAATAGAATTTATATAAGGCAGGAACCCTTTGTTTCCAGTGGAAAAATACCAGCAGTGTCCATGGTGGTACTCTGTACCAGGTGACATCATCAGATGACCCTGCAGGGTCAAAGCAACATCCCAGGAAGCTCCTTAGGGAGATTAGTATCTTCAAAGTTCTATTGTCCTTCTTAACTGGCTCATTCAGGCTGATTGCCTACTGACTGCTGGGTCTTCCCCCAAATACACACACGGTTGTAATTGTTACAAATTCAATATTCCTAGCCTCAGATACAGAAATGATACATGCATAAAAATTGGATGAACACATTCAGTAGATCATAATCTTTGCAATGATACCTCACATGACCCATCTTGCATAAAACATATCTTAGTTATGCCATATTCATATCATAACCATATTTCTATTAAGAATATGGGGTGTAACGTCACAATTAGAGATGGACAGACTTTTAGGAAATATGGATACAAGCTTTAAAGCTCAAGTAATAACTAAAATGTAGCGGCAGAGGTGGTGAAGAGGAAGTAGATGAACAGGAAAAAGGAACACAATTTGCACTGTCAAGGCTGCTTCCCCACTTTGAACTTTAGGGTACAAATATGGGGGCCTGCATGAAAACTTCTAAGCTTAACTACCAGCTTAGATCTGGTCCGCTGCCACCACTCCCAAAATGCTAATTCCCTTCCCTGGGTAGCCTTGAGAGACTCTTCACCAATTCCCTGGTGAATACAGATCCAAACCCCTTGGATCTTAAAACAAGGAGAAATTAACCATCCCCCTCCTCTCTCCCACCAACTTCTGGTGGATCAAGATCCAACTCCCTTGGATCTAAAAACAAGGAAAAATCAATCAGGTTCTTAAAAAGAAGGCTTTTAATTAAAGAAAAAGGTAAAAATCATCTCTGTAAAATCAGGAGGGAAAATAACTTTACAGGGTAATCAAACTTAAAGAGCCCAGAGGAATCGCCTCTAGCCTTAGGTTCAAAGTTACAGCAAACAGAGATAAACACTCTAGCAAAAAGGTACATTTACAAGTTGAGAAAACAAAGATAAAAACTAACACGCCTTGCCTGGCTGTTTACTTACAAGTTTGAAATATGAGAGACTTGTTCAGAAAGATTTGGAGAGCCTGGATTGATGTCTGGTCCCTCTCAGTCCCCAAGAGCGAACAACCCCCAAAACAAAGAGCACAGACAAAACCTTTCCCCCACCAAGATTTGAAAGTATCTTGTCCCCTTATTGGTCCTTTGGGTCAGATGTCAGCCAGGTTACCTGATCTCCTTAACCCTTTACAGGTAAAAGGATTTTGGAGTCTCTGGCCAGGAGGGATTTTATAGTATTGTACACAGGAGGGCTGTTACCCTTCCCTTTATAATTATGACATGCACAATGGCCCAAGGTCATAAGCAGCAAAATAATACATAATAATTGGAGTGACTGTTGGCAAGACAGCTATCAAATCATACAAAGAAAAGAAGTCTTTAACCTGGGCAGTGCAGTACATGGTATAGACACATCAGAGTGCCCCGACAGCTTGGCTTAGGGCAAGCATCCATTTTCTCAGTGCCTTTTGGCTCTAAAGAATCAACAGTGCCTTTCTGGATTCAATTTCATCCACCTGAATTGAAACCTCACCCTCTGAGGCTGCCCCACAGGACTGGAGGGTAAAGCTGATAGCACACAGAAGCGTCAATGCTTCCTTGAAACAGAGGGCAAGGAAGAAGCAAGAGCAATAGGAAAAGCAAAGAGAGAATTCAGTGCACTGAGTCAGGAGACAGTAAGTGAATCTGAGAGATACAGTATGATCATGTATGTGCCCATTGGAGCCATTGACCATAGGCTGAGATGGGTCAGAATTGACACAGAGGCCCAGGGCTAAAATCAGAACACAACAGCAAGAAGAACTTTCCCCTCTGGGGCCCTTCTGGCACATTTCCACAAATGTTTGTGCGGCGTCTTGCTCAGGGGCATCGGTCTAGGAGAAGTACTTGGAATAGGTCAAAAAAGGAGAACTGGCTTTATCAAAATCACTTAAGAAAGAAGTCTAATGAGCCCTGAGAAAATGACAGTGACAAAATAAAAAATCAAGCGACTAATGATGACAATTTCCCCGTTTGCCGGATCACTTATGTTTGAAACTGGAGGCTACAAATCCTATATTCTGATTGACTGAGTAGAGTTCGATAAATTCTGATGATCTTAAGGACAGTGATAAGAACTTTGTTGTGGACACCCAAATATGGAGAGGAGAGGAGATGAAAACGCAAGAGTGTCTTATTCTTTCTGTTGGTGTTCGCATGTGCGTGCTTTTGCACATGTCTACACAAACTCTGCTGCTATCTGCTCTAACACCTGGTAGTATTTATGTATTCTAGTCCTAACGCTGTTCCCAATTTGCTGAAATGCTGAGCTGGCATTTTGGCAGGTACTTTCTTTCTTTCAGTAATCACAGAAGCACAGAAATGACAGATGGGAAAGATCAGTTAGGTCCCACCTAGTCCTTCACCCATCCAGCAGTGTTGTTTTTACTATACTCTCAAATACTTTGACCAGTCCTGTTTCAAAATTACCTACCTGACAGCAGGTCCCCGTCATTCCCACCTGGACACTCTCCCACCATTAGGACCTCTTTCTTGATATGCTTCTTCCTGAATGATCCCTAATGTAAGTATCTGGGAAAGCTGCCAAAGGAAATATCACATCAGTGCAAAAAAGGATTTGGTTGCCCTATTTTTTCATTGGATATTTTTCCTACCTGTCCCTACTCAGCTACTTCTTTTTGCATTCTGCCCTAAGCAGCATTTAAACCGCATAATGGTAGCACTCCAGCTGAACACTGATCCTACAATGTCTGAAATGAGGCACAATTCCTAGTAACAAGAGCTCCCTGGCACACATCACACCAGAGTAACACCAATTGTCACTTGAGCAACAAGCACTTGGATTTTCTGTGCACCTCGTGGTGGGCCCCAGTACCCTTTAGAATTGTCATCTCAACAGAATGTAATTACCTTGAGTGAAAAAAACACTAAGAGAGATTTTGGATCCCTCTGTGCCATTGACTTCACTGCATAATGGTGCGATGATTGGGGGAGGGAGCCATTTGTGCACGCAACAGCCTCCTTCCACATGCACAGAGTGTGATAAAACTTTAAAGACCTTGGGCCTGATTCTGCACTCAGTTACACCAGTTTTGTAACATCATAATTCCAGTGGAGTCACACCAGGGCAAAAGAGGATAAACCCCAGATCTCTTTTTACTAAAGGAGAGAATAATTCAGTTAGGTGAAAGCAAGTAATTTGAATATATATTGAGACGTTTATAAGCGCCCACAAAGAGGATGCACAAATTGCTTGACTCAAAACATGCTAAGACTCCCTGTGAGGGATGAGCTCACACACCCCAGGATCCATTTGCTAAATTTGGGCTATGTACAGAATAACCTCAGATAATTACTTGTAGATTTCAACAGTCCCACATGGACAGAGACCCAGATGAGGCCTATTGATAATGTTGTTTAATGCTGTATCTTTCTTCAGACCTCAGGTGGTATATCTGTTAAAATTCCACCAGTCCTGCATGAAAAGAGTGTCCTTTTCTTTACAGGTACTCAATATTACTCAATTAAATTCATCCTGCCAGGCAGGAAATCCTCAAATGGTCAGGTAATTTAAAGGCCCAAGACTACCTGTGACGTCCTTTTTATGTAATTTATATGTACGTCTTGAATAGTTTCCTTTTCCCACTTTAGTTCTGCTTCTGATGCTCTGCAGACTTTCAGTTTTCTATTCTTAGAAATGTCATCAAGGTCAGAATAACACTTTGTACATCACCTTCCTGGTATTGCTTATTTAAAATCAAGTTCCAGGGAATGCCTTTTTTAAAAGGGACACTGTCAAAATTGAGACCCCAAAAATGCCTCCCTCCTTCCCCAACCCACATATTGACCTTCTCGGCTCTCACAAGCAAAGCAAGGTCATATTGGGAAGACACTTGGCTGGGACCCTTCCTAGAATAGTGAGGTGTGCTTTACAAAGCAATGCTGCTGATGTGGTAGTTGGCACTCTTCTGTCTGAATCGACACTGAACCATTCTCCCAGCACAGTGGATGGCATTTGTTAAAGTGATGTAAAACCAAGGTCTTGACTAACTGTGATCATTAGTCGCAATTGGATACGGTGTTCTTCTTCAGCTCCTCCCCTAACAGTTTTGTGGTGTTGATGTGTGCTTTTAAACAGCTGCTGTATATCAGATCAGAGGTGGCTGCATTTTAGTGATGGATAGCTGGATCTTCCTATGCTTATAAAGTGTCTTTGAGATCCTTTAGGATAAAAGACATTGTATATATGTAGATATAGACCCATTGAGCTAAATTGTGAGTAGCCATGTGCAAGTTTACTGGGGGCAGGGAGAGAGGAGATAGTGCTTCCCTTTTTATGCACATGCCCAGGAGGCTCTTCTGAACCCACCTCGCCCACATGTGCCTGATCATGTCAGGAGTACATGCCTGAAACTCCCATTGACCTCCTAGGATGATTGGGCATCAGGATTGCCCTCTATGATGAGATAACTGGCTCTGTGGATATGGGGAAAGCGGTGGACGTAATATACCTTGACTTTAGCAAAGCTTTTGATACGGTCTCCCACAGTATTCTTGCCAGCAAGTTAAAGAAGTATGGATTGGATGAATGGACTATAAGGTGGATAGAAAGCTGGCTCACCTGCTCGCCCCCTGCTCACTCCATCCCCCCTCCCTCCGTCGCTCGCTCTCCCTCACCCTCACTCACTTTCACTGGGCTGGGGCAGGGGGTTGCGCTGCAGGAGGGGGTGTGGGGTGCAGGCTCTGGAAGGAAGTTTGGGTGCGGGAGGAGGTGCAGGATCGAACTCTGGGAGGGAGTTTGGGTGTGGGATGGGGTGAGGGGTGCAGGCTCTGGGAGGGAGTTTGGGTTCAGGAGTGGGTGCGGGATCTGGGATGGTGTTTGGGTGTGGGCTGTAGGCTGGGTCAGGGGGTCGGCACTTACCTGGGGTGGCTTCCAAAAGAGACCGGCACACCCCTCTGGCAGTGGCTCCTAGGCAGGGGGTCCAGGGAGTCTCTGCGCACCGCTGCCCACAAGACCCGGCCCCGCAGCTCCCATTGGCCACAGTTCCCAGCCAATGGGAGCTGTGGAGTCAGCACTGGGGGCGGGGGCAGTGTGCGGAGACCCCCTCCCCAGGGGCTGCAGGGACTTGCTGGCCGCTTCCAGTAGCAGTGCGGAGCGAAGGCAGGCAGGAAGTCTGCCTTAGCCCCGCTGCACTGCCAGCGGCAGCGGCGGCCAGGGGCCCCAAGGCCCTTTTAAATCGCCCGGGCCCCGGACAATTGCCCTTTCCCCCTCCCCCCATTGGTGGGCCTGCCTCCTGAGGTCTCTTCCAACCCTAATCTTCTATGAGTCTATGATTTCAAGGACTGCCAAAGGCTAGAACCAGCAGCAGTTTTCAGTGGCTAGCAGAGCTAAGAGAGCATAGCAGGGAGGACACACTGCATCCTTTTAGCTGAAAAAGGGGCAGCCTCTCTCAGCAGGGAAGTGTCGTGTGCACTAGAAATTCAGGGCCGAATTCTCCTCCCACATACACCCAGCGTAGCTCTACCAATTTTAATGGTGTTATTCCCAGTTTACATTGGTGTAAGTCAGAGGCACTCAGATTTTAAACGTAAGGTTGCTGTTACTTTAAGGGATGGAGGTTATATTTGGAGTCCTTCAGCCTTAACAAATTCCCTTTAGAAAACAAAACATGTCTTGGGCAGCCACTGAATTATTTGAATGAGAAAATTCTGCTTGTGAGGCAGAATCAATTCCAGGGCTTCGCTCCCTCAGAGTTATGATTGTTTGGCCTTCCACTCCCGGCAGTTCAGGAGGAAAAAAATATGCCTTGTCAAGCTGAAGTGCAGATTCCATCCCATTGCCTCTCAAGCCCACCACCTCCACAGCAATACGTTTCTGCAGCCTGGCAGGCAGTGACAATTACCTCCATTTGTTTGTGTGTAAAAATCACAATGGACGACAGGGCAGCCATGTGGGACATTCAATTCCTGTGTTTTCAGACTCTCCCCGATGCGCTCATTGTCTGATATTGGCAAGACTGCACAGCAATTTGTCAGCCCCAGCACCAGGAGACAAGAGGGCCCAAGCCTTTCACAGACATCCACCAATAGGATGTGTGTTCTTTTTCGTCCAGATGTTTTCTTATTTTTGCATCATTTTGAATGGGGATATTTCATTATCAATCTTTAAAAAGAATCATTGGGAGACATCTGGCTTTCCCCCCCACTTACCCAGTACTTTTCTTTTGTTTGTTGTCTGGAAAACACTGAATCCTTGCAAAACCAGCTTTACCACACATATCAGTGACCTATCCTGTAACACCAGATAATAGGTCCAAATTCAGGGAAGCACTTAAGCACATACTTTGAGCATGGGTGTGTTCCTGATAGGGATGCTTTCCAGTTGGATCCATAATGAGTGATTATCTTTAAGTCTTAAGCCCTTCCCTCTTCCAACCTAAAAGTTTATATGACAAAATTTTTATGTCTCACATTAATATTTAAGAATTCTATACATTCTCAGCCAGACAAGGACAGGCATTGGCAGCCAGCAGGCCTACAGCACAGCAATATCTGACATACCAAAGCAGGCATGTAAGAACAGGGAAGTGCTTATAAAACCTTCCCTTATTCTATGTGAAAGCAACTTCATCGTGGATTTTGCATCTCCAGATACTCTCATGATTTCACAGTTACAAAATATCAAGGACCTTTTAAATAGCATCTGCAAGACATGCCCAAAGCAACTGATGTTTGAAAGCCAATTATAGTGGCACTTTTTTCTATTCCCCCAGTATTTTATTTTATGTACTTATATATAAAACTCCCCTACATTACAAGAAAGTGATTAAAGTTGCAGTCAAACATTCCAAAGTTAGGAAATGACAGATTTAAGATTGCCTGTGCAACCTTAATTTGACCCCCCTTGTGCATATGCATCATGGTAAAGGCTTTAGTTACATAGCTTCACTCAGAGCACAGAATGGACAGTGCTCACTTAGGGTACATCTACACTGCAAACAATACCCAATAGCCATGAGTGTCAGAGCCCAGGCAAACTGACTCAGGTTCGTGGGGCTCACATTATGGGGCCCGGGTTCTGAAACCAGCCAAGGGGTCTCAGAACCCCGGATCCAGCCCAAGCAGGAATGGCTACACTGCTATTTTTAGACCTGTAGCGCCAGCCCTGCGAGCCGGAGTCATTGACCCAGGCTCTGAGACTCGCTTCCATTGGCGGGGGAGAAAGAGTATTGCAAAGTAGTATTCAACTTTTTGTTTTCTTCTCATGTTCATGGTGTGGCCCCATGTCCTATTTACTGCACACTACTCAAACCCTGTTCAAAAGACAGAATTACTCGTTTCTTCATGGCCTTTTCAATGGCACTCATCATTACAGTATCCAAGTGCTTCCCAAATACTAATGGATTTATTTTCACAACACCCCTGTGAGATTAGGAGGTATTAGTATCCCCATTTTACAGGGAAACCGAGGCACAGAGCGGTTAAGGTCAAAAATATCCACTGATTTTGGGTTCCCAATCTGAGACACATATAACCTGATTTTTCAGCGCACTTTGAGTTATTTGCCACTTCATATGTCAAAGCTCAGCCTCCACTGACTTCAGTTGCAGCTGTGAGTGGTCAGTACTGCAGATCAGGCCCCAGGGTCTCAAGTCAGACACTCAAAAATGAGGAACACACCATTAGTGATCCCCTTTGAAAAGTTTAGTTCAGGGGTTGGCAACCTTTCAGAAGTGATGTGCCGAGTCTTCATTTATTCATTCTAATTTAAGGTTTCGTATGCCAGTCATACATTTTAACATTTTTAGAAGGTCTCTTTCTAGAAGTCTATAATATATAACTAAACTATTGTTGTATGTAAAGTAAATAAGGTTTTTAAAATGTTTAAGAAGCTTCATTTAAAATTAAATTAAAATGCAGAGTCCCCGGACCAGTGGCCAGGACCCGGGCAGTGTGAGTGCCACTGAAAATCAGCTCGCGTGCCGCCTTTGGTTGCCTACCCCTGGTTTAGTTCAAGTGACTTGCCTGGCATCACACTGAGCCCTTAATGAGGCAGGGGCCTGGTAAAGAAGAGAATATGTGACCATGTAATTAAAAATTGTGTCATAATGCATACGCACAAGGGAGCCCAAATAAGGTTTTCACTATTCAGGGTTCTCAGCACTGTCCCAGTCTCCCCCACCAGTTCCATTCTCTTCCTGCACATGTTCCCAATCTCCCAGCCAAATGATTATCAGTTCCCTTATTCCAACCCCGCTCCTTGTCCCTGGTCCCCTTATACAGCCAGTCCCAGTCCATGCCTTCCTGGCTCCTCCTCCTCCCATCTGTATCTCTCCTGCTCCCAGCTTTGGGTAAGCTAGTCCATGCTCAACTTTTGCTGTGTAGACATACTCTTATTGACAATGAGGGTCTCATCCTTTGCCTTGTAGAACTCCCATTCGCTTCAGTCGGTGTTGGATCAAGTCCTAAATCACAAACATGTCCTAGCTGGTACATTGGATTACTACAATATCATTCCTCCTGGAAGCCTGCATTCAAATACTGCTTGGGACCCATGGAGTTTGATTGCCTGTGTTATATGTGTAAACATAACAAGATCAGAACCGTGCTGCAGTCTATTTGTAGTATCAACATATAGGACAGTCTCAAGCTAGTCCCTTGAGGATATGTGTCCTTGTCATCAGCACACCATGCAAAGTGAAACAATACATCTTTTTTAGCAGATTCAATTCAGTAGAGTCCTACAGGTATTACAGGTCGGGTTCAAGGTACACTGACAGATCTGTATGCTTATGCCTTCATGGTGCAAATCCACCTCACTCTGCAGCTTTTTGGAACTATTATTTCTGACGGTCTTCACTTCAATAAGCCCATCATTTCTCCCTACATTTTGTAATTAAAAAAAAAACCCAAACAGACAGAGCTTGTTGAAAAATGTTCCACAAAACATTTTTCTGTCAGAAAAGGCAGTTTCATCAAAATGGAAACATTTTGTGGGAACTTGTCAATTTTGACAAAATCTTCAACAGGAAAAAGACAAAACAATTTGTTTAGACATTTTCATTTTGTTTTCTGTTGTTTAAACATAATATATTAACTATAATGATCATAACATATTAATTATAATGATGTTATATTATTATCAAAAATGAAGCACTTCAATATTATCCAAAGGAAATATTTTGATGTTTCAGAATTTTTTAGAATTTTCATTCCATGGTAAATTCTGAAATTTTGAATTTTGACAAAACAAATTTTGAAATGTCAGAATTTCCTGCAGAGTGTACATTCCAATTTCCCCCACTTTATTCATGAATAATACCATGCCCTTCTCTAATGACCCCTCTCAGATAGGGGATTATTATCACCCCTTCTTACAGATCCAGAAATTGAGGCATAGAGGGTATGTCCATACTGCAATGTAAGCCCAGCGTTCAAACTCAGGCTCACGCCTAACCCCCCTTCCATCTACTCACAAATTGCTCTTACCTAGAGTTAGGACCCACCGGATGGAGAGTCTAAGCCTGAGGATACACCTATATGGGGAAAAAAACTTCCAGTTAAGGGTTCCAAAGCTCAGGCTCCAGCCTGAGCCCGAATCTACACAGCAATTTTTAGCCCTCACAGCCCAAGCCCCACGAGCCCAAGTCAACTAAGCCGGTCCAGCTGCAGCTGTGCCACAGGTATTTTATCCCTTTGTAGACATACCCTTAGTCAAGCCCTATTCCTTTGCAGTGTAGATGCAGTCCCACTCGACTCGTGCTCTGAGAGTCCACCAAAAGTATCCCAGAATCAGGACCAGCTCCAGGCACCAGCAAAGGAAGCCAATAGAAAGGGGCAGCACTCCGTCCGTTATTGGGGCGGCACGTCCAGGTCTTTGGCAGCAATTCGGCGGCGGATCCTTCAGTCACTCTCTTCTTCTTTGGCGGCACTTTCGCAGCAGATCAATCAGGTTTTTCCTTTTTTTTCTTCGCTGCTTGGGGGAGTAAAAAAGCTGGAGCCAGCCCTGCCCAGAATCCCACGGGCCAACTTTCTTTGTCCTCTGGACAGTCAAGTTTGGTGGACAGTCAAGTCTTCCCTCATTGCACCATGAAGAAAGGACTAGGGCAGACACATTTGGGGAGAGCTCTAGGAAGTATGGGATATGGGCAGTTGGACTCAGGCCCACATAATGCAGTGTAGATACTAGAGCCCCAGGTTGGGACCCAGGGTTCAACAATTCCTAACCAGGGGTTACAAATTAGTGTGGATGCTCAAGCCATAGGTTAACGAACCCATAGTCTGCTCACTCAAGTTCTATTAACCCTGGGCTTACATTGCAGTGTAGACATACCGAGAGAGGTTGAACGTCTGACCAAAGGTCACACAGAATACGACTGGCAAAGTCAAGAACAGAATCAATATCACCTGATTCCTGTGATGTGCTTTAAGCCTACAAAGTTATCCATCCCTCAGTCCTCCCCACAACGTAGGGTATAACAAGTGAGGCAAAGAACAAGTATGACAGGAGCTACAAGTAATGAATCCAAAGCTCCAGGGATAGTCATGTAATTTGAAATATTACAAGGGAGAGATACTGTAGGCCCAAACTGACCTCTAACTAATTTCCTGCCTATCTAAAGTTCTTATTTCTCTTTCCAATGTCCTTGTAATACAGTATTTTTCATATTTGCTTTTTTCCCCCTCCAAAACAGCTACTTCTGCTGGGTTTTTTCCCCTCTTTAAATACAAGGTTGAATGCCAGCAGCTAACTCTCATTGATGACCTTTTAATAAACAATCCAGTCGGAACGTGCAAGAGTAGAGAAAGAATTTTGATAAAGAAACCGTTCTTTTTCAGTCCTCTACGGGATGGTTATGAACAGCAGTAAGGAAATAAGGATTTTTTTTTTTTTTTAGATTGAAAGGAACACCCTTTCCATTGTACTGTAGCCATGTCAAGCACCGCTGAGAATTTTGCCAGCTGCTGCTCATTTAGCAATAATTTCCTTTTTTTAGGCACATCTGACATGTTCTAAGCTGGCCTGTGAGAGAGATCTTTTCCTTGTTATTGGTAGATTGCAGCTTCGTTTTGATTGCAAACTGCTCATGATGACAGGCTAATTGCCATTCTGGCCTGTCGGACGAGTCAAAAAGGGTGCCACAAAGGCAGCTTGGCAGGCTGCTATTTCACGCCCCGAATTATTCCTGTTCCACTATCCAGACTACTTTATGGAGACTACTTGGTGGGGAATAGAATGAATCAGATTTCTTTGGTTAGTGATTATTAGTGCAAGGCCATATGCTTTTACTTTGTTTGTGTAAAGCAAAAGGGGTTTCTGAGACTGGGGAGACAGCTGAGCTGCATGTAGCCAGATTATTTCAGTGGCCCAATTACCAATGTTAATTTTGACGCAGCATCTCTGAAGAAATGGGGCCTTGAAATATTATTTTAAGAAGGGAATTTTATATGCTGCAAATACAGTAAAGTATTTCACTCTTAGATACGTATGGTGGGGCTTAGCCCATGGGATGTGTGCAGCGCTCCTATGGATAGCAATAGGACAGCTAAGCTTGTAGGGTGAGCATAATATCACGGGCAAGCCCAAGATGTTCTGAGTGAAGCACTTTACCCATGCTAATTTAGGCCCCAATCCTACAAAGATTTCTGTGCATGTTTAACTTTACACAGTGTGAATAGTCCCATTACTCACCATTGGAGCTGTTTGAAAAATGGAATTTCCGTCCCAGGGCTTTGATTCGGAGTACCATGATGTAATGGGATGACAGTCTATGACCTGTATTATGCAGGAGGTCAGACTAGATGATCTAATGGTCCCTTCTGGTCTTAAAACCTAAGAACCAGTGGTATGTATCAGGGCCGCCCAGAGGGTTCAGGGGGCCTGGGGCAAAGCAATTTCGGGGGCCCCTTCCATAAAAAACAGTTGCAATACTATAGAATACTATATTCTCGTGGGGGCCCCTGCAGGGCCCATGGCCTGGGGCAAATTGCCCCACTTGCCCCCCCACCCACTCCCCGGGTGGCCCTGGAATGGAAATGCTGACAGACGAACTGTAGAGGGATTTAGGGCTCCACTACAAGAAAAGGTGCTAACAGAGGGCCTTGGATTAAACTGTGTGGTACACTTTGGGGTACATTAAAGCACTGTAGGGTAGGCTCATCTGTGGCTATACATTGAGTTCGGCTGAACAGGTAGTCAAGATGATGTCTGAGCTGGTTAATACAAAGTGGTGACCTTACTGAAAACATGAATGAGATCAATGAAAAGAGTAGCACAGACAGGTCAGTCAGGAATTATGAGCTAATGTGATTTAACAAGTGCTTTAAGTCTTCATTTCAGTCTCCATCCCTGCATGGGATGAATTGATGCCTGACAAGAAGTTACCTAAATTTTGTCAAAGTCCAGCTAGTGAGCAACGGAGAGACAAATGTTTCAAGATTTTTGACAAAGGAAGTGTTGGACTGGCCTGTGATTCAGACCTGTCCTATCACATTTTCTTGTAATTGGGTTTGGACAAAGCTTGACTCTTTCTTATTCTTAATCTCATTGACATAGATTGAAAGGTGAACACCATCACAGAGTCCTCTACCTAGCATTATACTATCACACATGGGCTCTCATTCTTTGGGACAACAGGATGCAAATTTCTCTAAACTGGGTTCTGAATTTGCACTCATTGATTTCATTGGCAGTTTTACCTGAGTAAATATAGAGCGAAGCCCTAGGATTTGTCCCACTCATAATATTGTACACCTAAGTCGATGAGACCATTCACAGGCAGTCAGTCCAAAACACCAGGCCTTTATTGGGAACATAAAGCTTTATGTCAAAGAATCTCAAAGTACTTTGTTATGTTTATTTAAGCCTCACAATTAGACCTGGGCAGGAAATGTTTTTCTCGCCCTGTGGATATTTTCAAGAGTTTGAAGCTTTTTCCGATCTTGAATAGGGATGGAAAGGCAAAATCTCAAAAATATTCACGAATCAATTTTTTTTCCATTTCAGGTCAGTCGAAACATTTCATTTCAATCATTTCAGAATGTTTCATTTTGATTTTAACCTTTATTCTTTTTTAACCTTTTTCCCCTGTCTAATTAGCTTAAATTTTGAAATGAAAAGTTATTCTGAACTGAAAAACCTGAATTTTTCACTTAGAAAATGTCAAAATGAAATATTTTTGACCGTTTTGAAATTTTTTCGAGTTGGGAAATTCATCAAACCCAGCTCAGACTTGCAAACAGTTTCAGTTTTAACGAATTTGCATTTTTGATGAAAAAATTACTTGTTGAAAAATTCCCAACCAGCTTTATTCACAATGCCCTTGTGAGACAGGTTAATATTATTATTTATTATTATTATTATTATACCCCTTTTACTGATAGGGAAAGTGAGGCTTAAAATTAAGTGAACTTTCCAAGATCATACAGTAAAACACTGAGTGGAAGGGATGGGATGGGAAAAGAACACAGGAGTCATTTATCACAATCCCTGATCTAACCACAAGACCACATTGCCTCTCTTCAGAACTGCCTTTGATCTGGAGAGGTCAGTTTTAACCTGACTCATGTTACTGTAAATTTTCTTAAGTGCTACTGCAGACAGACAGTCTAGCCACAAGGTTATCTGCAATATGTATTCAATAGATATTCTTAACTACTTTTATAGATTAGACTATAGCACAACTCAACACTCTAAATCTGTCTCTGCATTAATAAAACAGTGACAGTGAAATTCACCAGGTATCAAAATGTTTGTATCAGAAATGCTGCCACTTCTCTTTTACAGGCACTGGTAGTTTATTTGTTTATTCTGGACTTCTAGCAGAGCATGTGACTATCACAGATTATGTATTCAAGGTCTCTGAAAACTGTCTCTAGCATGATTAAGACAAGAAAAGGCAACAGGTCGTCACTGAACACTAAGAATTTTGTGCAGTTCAAGTGCTAAACTGCATGTCTGCATGCCCCAAATATTCATGTCTCCAGGGATATTTCAGTTATTCTCCAAAGAGAATATCAACCAATATCATTATCAACCAAACTGTTTCCACCACCAGTAGGCATGGCAGCTAAATCAAATTCAGAGAAAGGCTGTAAAGTGGACAGAATGTGGCTGCTTGCTTCCCAGCACGTTGTTACCTTTGCTAATAAAATAAATACTATTTTATAGCAAGTATTCTGAATGTTATTCTACTGCAGTACTTCTGGAGTTTGAAATCCCAGTTACCGCTTATTATAATCATCTGTTTGCAGGGCCGCCCAGAGGATTCAGGGGGCCTGGGGTCTTTGGCGGCAGGGGTCTTTCCGCTCCGGGTCTTCGGGGCACTTCGGCGGCAGGTCCCGGAGTGAGTAAAGGACTCGCTGCCGAATTGCCGCCGAAGATCCGGAATGAAAGAAGCCCCTGCCACTGAATTGCCGCTGAAGACCTGGAGCGGAAGAAGCTCCAGGTCTTCGGCAGCGGGTCCTTCACTCCCTCCAGGGGTGTTTGGCAGCACTGAAGGACCTGCCGCCGAAGACCCACCGAAAACTCTCATGGGGGCCCCTGAAAAATCTCGTGGGGGCCCTGTGGGGCCCGGGCCTGGGGAAAATTGCCCCACTTGCCCCCCCCCTCTGGGCAGCCCTGTCTGTTTGTAGGGAAAGAGGTATTTTTAAGTATGTTTTGGTTTTAAGGGTAATGCACATTTAAATTTGCATTTGCAATAGAGCAGGGCTGTGAGAGGATTTAAAATGATTTTTCTGAGCCGGAGACAATCTTGGAGACTTTATAGTCATTCTTTCTTTGTGTTTTTCAGTTGTAAAGTAAAAGACTCCTCTCTGTGAATGCCCACAGGCCACTGGCTCAGCAGAGCGGCAGCTGGAGGCCACAAGAGATTTTAAAAGATGAAGATAAGCAGAAGCATGTTGGAGTCTAAGGCTCTGGCAACACTGGAGAGCTTACAGCGGCGCTGTTGTAAGCTCTCTAATGTAGCCACTCTAAGCCACCAGGAGAAAGCTCTCCCATTGACGTAATTAATCCACCCCAACGAGCGGCAGTAGCTATGTTGGCGGGAGAAGCTCTGTCCACACCAGTGCTTAGGTCGGTGTAACTTATGTTGCTCAAGTAGGCGCCTCACTCACACCCCTGAAAGACATAAGTTATATCAACATAAGTGGTAGTGTAAGATGAGCCTAAGATGAAAGAGAGCCTAAGATGAAAGGTCTTGGAGAGGCCAGCAACACAATGGGATTCTCTGCAGGAGGTCTGGAAGGAGCTCGCAGCATGTTGGAAGGGTCTGGGGCCTGTTACATGCTGAGGGAAGATCATGGGAGTATAATGGAGCTGGACACCTGAGGGAAGAGAGAGAGATCTTTATAGCTGGGTCTCCACGTGGCATGTGAAATTGCAGGTGCAAAACTCCAGGCACTCTTACCTGTGCTTACAATTGCAGTTTGTTGTAGATACTTCACCTGGTTTGTGGGAGCAGAACAAACAATCCCAGAGCACTTTTTATGACCAGTAGTAGAGTTAAAATAAAAAGTTATCAAATTCTGAATACAGTTGAAGAAATTGTGATCTGCTAATGAGTATGGTGTGCCCACACTGACAGGTTAAACCCATCCAATACATTGTTTTGAATTATATGCTCATCTCAATTTTTAAAGATATAACATCTGTCCATCTCAGGATAACAGTCTTTGGAGAGATGATAAAACAGCACATGCAAAATACCTCAGGACTGTAATAATTCACTGAATATGTCCATTGTGCTGCTAAGAGTTAACACTGAATCCCAAGATGAAATGACATCCTTTTTATAACCTTCCTTTTGATAGTCATGTACCTTTTAATCTCTGAAGATCCATATTTTCCCATTCCAGAGAGAAAGTTATTAGTGTGAAAGATGTCAAAAATAAGCAGTACTTTGCCATCTGGTCATTATTTATTAAGTTTACTGAATCTAGTAAGGATGTTACTAAACCAGCTAGCATAATGCCCATTAAGTCTATTGATTGTTAAGAATCCATAACATGCTACTGATCTTATTAGTGATTACAGTCTTGGGACACAATACTCCACACACTTACTTCACTGCTCAGTGCTTACTGAGACCCATTGACTTCAGTTGGGATTTCCCACAGTAAGCACTACATGAAATAGTCAGTTTGTGAAGGATTCAGCCCCAAAATACAAATTCAAAGTTCCTCCGTGAAGTAACCATTAGCAGAATTTGGCCGTAGGAATTGCAATTAGTTAATGTGCTTGTAATTTTTGTATTAATGCCGATTATATGAGTGTATTGTATTTCTGCCATACTGGGTTTATATTCACTGTCATTGCTTGGGTCTTGGATATCCAGTTCCTAATCCATTATGAAACAATCTTATAGACCCATACTAGCAAGTAAACTCAGCCCTGTGGCTGGTAATAATGCTAAGACAGCATTTTAAGATTTGTAAGCAAAGTAAATGGCCCAGCCCAGTGCATTAGCTAAAGCTTCTGTTATCTCAGCAGTTCAGTGTGTCATAGCAGTCTCTGTAAATTGCTTGCTAACCAGATGCAAAACCCGTTTTTTTCTGCATAAAAAAGATATAATGCATATTTGATAAACCAATAGGGAGTAAATTACCCCTTTGGAGGAGACTAGGAATGTATTTTGTCATGCCTCATTTTAGCTCCTCGCTTTACTTTCACATTTCTAACCTCAAGTGGTGCTCCTGTTGCAGTTTAACGTGATTTTCCTTGCTGTGATTCCAGCCTGCTCTATCTTCATACACAACAGCTATCTGGGTAACACTGAGACATTCCATCTGTGTAGCAATGATACGTTTAATCATCATGCTTTATGCTTTCAAGCATAAGTATCCAAAGTATCTCATTCCTGAACTAAAAGCATCCATCTTTTACGTACTGCTGCCTTTCTATGGGAGGCTGACCTTAAAGCAGCTCAGCACACCACAGGGCTACTACTGCAGGACTGTAGTCGGTGATGCATGCCAGCTGCAGTATTATTAGTGTTTGAGTCATGAGATCACTTTCAGCTAATCAGAACTGAAGTGGGCTCAGAGCCTCTCGTACCCTCTGCTGATTGGGGTTCTGTAGTAGTACAGCCAGTGAAAGTACTTCCTACTGGAACTGTAGTTCAGGTCTTTAAAACAATCACTTCCCTATAGGGAAGCGCCGCCTGTGAATTTTTAATCTATTTTCTTTCCTGCTTAGCTCATACACTGTTTTCTTTCTCCAGCTCAATCCCTTGCATGGTTAATCTTGAGAAAGTTCAGCCGTTGTTTAAACCCAAGCATGTCTTAAGGCATTAGCATTCATATGTCATAGGCAGTCAGATTTTCACATTCTTAACCATTCCTATCTCCTTCGCCTCATTTTCTAAGCTTGAGCTGGACATTATAATGTCATCCCTGCTGTGCTGCATTACAACACAGATGACAAGAATGGGCCAGTTATACTATACCGCTTCCAGAGTAGATTTTCTTTCACAATATTCACCCATTCTTATAACAAGCATGAGTCTC
Source organism: Trachemys scripta elegans (assembly GCF_013100865.1). Classification (NCBI taxonomy): domain Eukaryota; kingdom Metazoa; phylum Chordata; order Testudines; family Emydidae; genus Trachemys; species Trachemys scripta. The sequence continues at coordinate 18,467,717 of NC_048305.1, read as the reverse complement.
ATTTTACTGTAATCTTTGGGCTCCACTCTGATCTCAGTCACACCATTGCAACTCCACTGGAAAAAATGCACTGGTGTAACTGAGAGCAAGATTAGACCTTCTGTCTTCTGTTTTGCATGGGGATTGTGGAGGAAATACTATCCAGATTCTGATCTTGGTTACAATAATGTAAATCTAGAGTAACTCTATTGATTTCAAAGGAGTTACAACAGCATAACTGGGAGCAGTATATGGAAGCTGAGTGAAATGGAATTAGAGGATGACATTTTCAGGATACATTTCATAATATACAAGTGGAAATAAAAATTAATTCAAGGTAACAAGAAAGAATGCTAGTTTTTTCACTGCATGACAAAATTACTAATGTGGATTGGGTTATTTCCCCCAAAAGGTGTCAATCACCCTTTGGAATCATAGTCTTTGTCTCTGATTCATCTAGAGAAGTGGCAGTGGGACTACCTGTTCTCCAGTACCTACGGGGAAAGTTAACCCTGGTCCTTGCACAGGTGACCAGGAGAAAGGATACACGGGGGAGGATGAGAAACACAGCCAGTGCACACTCTGCTATGCTAGTCCTGGACTTCTCCAGATCACCAACCATGTCAAAGTGTATGTTGGTTGTGTGCTGTGAACAATTGTCGTGTAGGACTTGGAGATGCTAGGGATTTAATGGCCATGGATCTGGCACTACCAACATGCCTATGAAGGTAGCCATCCCAGGTCAGGATTGAGACACTGATTGATAAGACAATGTGGAGGAAGCTTGTTCCACTGCTGCCAATGCTGCGCTTATTCTGCACAGGCCTCTTTGTCCAAGGCTTTGAATCAGTGGCACCCACTAGAACTAAAATTATTTTTAAAAATCGCTCTCTTTGCTCAGCTACAAAAATCCTTATGAAACAAACTGGCTCCTACATCTTTGCGGAATGCCCCCTGGAGAAAACAAGGGGGAGGACACAGCTTTGCAAGCTGTCAGGCATGCCAAGCTCACACATAGCGATTTGATTGTGCTAAAATCCCCTTTGCAAGTCTCTGGACAGAGGTCACAGTGTTTGGAAAAATGAACTATTGTCTTAATGTTTTGTAACCACATGAACCCTTGTGATGCCACTGACCCACTGACAAATAACAGTGTGTCTTATTTCTCGCAGGGCTTCCAAAGCGGCTGAGGACAGGACCTTAAGGAATGTCACACAGTAGGTGCTGAGACAACTTGCACTGAACGGAACAAACAAAGATGGCAGTCCCTATTTGAAAGGAATTAAACGCATAGACTCTCATTAGGAAGAAACAATGTCAAAAAAAGGACGTAGCAAGGGCGAGAAGCCTGAGGCACTGATTGTTGCCCTGCAGGCTGCCAATGAAGAGCTCAGGACCAAGCTAACAGACATTCAAATCGAGCTGCATCAGGAGAAATCGAAGGTGAGTGAAGAGTCAGTATTAAATGACAGTATCTGCAAAGGAGAAAAAGATCTGGAAAAACAATATAACAGAAAATCAAGGCGGGCACACATTTTTTTAACCAGAAGACAGGGCCTGATTCTTCTGTACTTACACCATTTTTATCCTGACTTCAATGGAATTATGCTCTATTTACATGGGGGTAAGTTAAAGGAGGCTCAGGCCTACGAAGAAGAAGTTTGTTGACCTCAAGATCCTGGCTGCATTCCAAGTAGTTAGATTTATCCTGCCACCCTTAAATTCGATGTTAGTTCTGTGACTACCATGTTTTTCATTTGTTATCTCTGCCTACTGTGTAGTGTTGCTGTGCATTCTCGAAGGACTTCTTTCGGCCACTCCAAAGAGGGTTGCATTTCACTAGTGAGGGAAGTGCTCCATAAATATATAATGTGTGATTCTGTGCAGTGCAGGTGCACTGCATTGTAAACCCAGGTCTATGGGACCCAGGCTTGTGGACTTGGTGTTTCCTAGCTCACACCTGAACTTCCCCTCTGCATTAAAATAGCTAGACCGAGGTCTCATAATCATGCTAACGCATCCATGCAGCACTTCAGAGTCAGACCTTCTGACTTGAGCTGCATGCACCCTGCAAACTGTCAGTGATTGAACCCAAGTCACAGTGGGACTCTGCCTCTGAGCCATCCCCGAGCAGGGTCCTAAGACCCAAGTCCTAAATGCTTGTTTACCCGAGTCAGACTAATCTGTGTATGGACACAATGGGGGCTTGGGCTGAAACCTGAGTCAGAGCCTCAGTTTAATGTGCAGTGTAGACGCTATCTTTGGGGGGGAGGGTCCACAAGGGGAAGGGTCGCAGAGCTCAGGCTCCAGCCTGAGCCGAACATCTACCCAGCAATTTTTGGCCCTGAAGCCCAAGCCCCACAAGCCTGAGTCAGCTGACCTGTGCTAGCCACAACCATGCTGCTGGTCTTTTAGTCAGTGTAAAAACCCCAAACCCATGGCAACAAGTCTCAGAGCCGTGGTCTACAGATACTTACGGGCTCACGTTACAAGGGTAAAAATAGCAGTGTAGATTTTCCTGCTTGGCCTCTAAAACCCAGCGAGGAGGGGGGGAGTCAAAGCCTAGCTCCAGCCCAACTGGAAACAGCTACACTGCTACTTTCACCCCCGTTGCACAAGTCAGAGTCTGTAGACCCAGGCTGAGCCTCTCTGCCTCGGGTCTTTTTCTTGCCATGTGACATACCCTAAGAGGCTGGAGAGGCCCAGCATAACTTAAACAGCACTCGGGGTCTAAAGTACAGCAGCCTCCCAGGGATCTCTATGGGCCGGATCTCTTCAGTGCTGTCCCACCCCGATCAGGAGCGCCACCAGCTTTTCTGCCGTCCTAGGCAGCGGAACGTCCCGTCCCAAAATGCCACCCCCTACAGAGGCAGCGGAAGGTCCCGCCACCAAAATACCACCGCGGTCGCCACCCCCCAAATTGTAGCACCCTAGGCAACCACCTAGGTTGCCTAATGGGTTGCGCCGGCCCTGACCCCTATACATGTCTGTTGCCTCTTGCCTCAACCCAACAGACCCCTGAGACCGGCAGGGCATCTTCAGGAAGCAGCTTTACAGCTGACTTCTACAATGCCTGCACTGAGGGAATCCTTCCCTGGCAGAATATGGGGCTTTTAGGACTCTTCATGCCGCTCCAACTGAAAGGGACTGGAATGGGGGTGACGGATCTCACCCACAGTGTAAATTTCTAGCTGTCAATGTGCACTTGCTCTGCAGAGGGGGTGCAGATCCTGCTGGTCGTGCTTGCAGAAGTAAAAAGAACAGGAGTACTTGTGGCACCTTAGAGACTAACCAATTTATTAGAGCATAAGCTTTCGTGGGCTACAGCCCACCTCTTCGGATGTAGATGGTTTCAGGTTGGCGAAACATCATCAAGTTTTGAAAGGTATCAGAGTAGCTTCAAGTAGCTTCAAGTTTTGAAGTTGCTTTGCAATGAAATGGGTTTTTTCCCATTGCATCACTTCCTGCTTTCTTATGCTCAAATAAATGTGTTAGTCTCTAGGGTGCCACAAGTACTCCTGCTTTCTTACACGTGCTTCTAGTCGGGAGCCCTTGACATTACACCTGTGCTCTGGAGTGTCCAGTGCATTGCCAGGTGCAATTCAGAGTGTTGCTTTTGTCCTATAAAGCCTTATATGGAGAGAGCTTGGATGCTAGTGAGATAGTGGCACTCTTTAGTTTTAACAAGATATTCTTTATGAGCAGCAAACAACAGAAGTCCCATGTTACAGTTGTTGTTGATTTCTTATCCCCGAATACTGAGGTTATGGCCAATGCTGGCCACATGCTAGCACTCTGAATCTGCCACTGAGCCACAGTAGCAGTTTAAAAAGGGCAGCTCTTAGTGAGGTGGGTTTTTTTTCCAGTTGATTGTAATTGAAGCCTGTGACAGAAATTCTTTGACTCCTTCACAAATAAGCATGGCCTCAGGCAAACAAACCTAGGCTGGGCTGCTTGTAGCTTCCAAAACTGAACAATAGCAAGTGCTTTAGTTTCCATCGGGTCTTTTATCATGAAAGGCTTTCTTATCCATATATCAAAGCTAATGGCAATCTCAGAGGCCCATCGGCCAGTTGAGTGGAAATCAGTTTCTTTAGTTGTAGAAGAAACAAGATGAAAGAACTAATAGACAGTTTGGGGTTATCTGAAGTGCTGATAATCTCTGGGGGTGTTTCTCCCCTCACCCTCCAGTGAGATTTATAGCCATTAATTGCAACCCATTTTAACATGGCAGGATTTGCAAGCAGCAAGGAAACTGACACAGTCGTTCTTTCAAATTCATCCTGCATCTCAGACTTTTACAGCAGGCTGATCTCAGAACCTGGACAGGCACCGCGGTTTTTCAAGCCTTGGCACTGATGTCTTAGCACACAGGCAGGGATTAGCTTCTCTTCTTAGGAACCATAGGCTGGCTGCCAGGAACTTGAAGGAGTAGTGAGTTTCTCTCATGCTTTCCACTTCATTTTCTCACTGACCCTCTCTGTCTTTATTTCCACTGTAACCATAGGCTAGTAGTACAGTAGCTCCACTATGGTACGCTGTTAGCTGTCAGGGAGAGCTGTGAGCACTGAGCCCCTTTGAAAATCAGAGCACTCGTATTTTGTGCCTAAATACAGAGCTTAGTGCCTAATTTTAAACACCCAAGTTTGACAACTTTGACCTGGGCTGTTGAAGAGCTTGGTGCCCTAAGAACGAAGTTGAATATGAGTCAACAATGTGATGCAGTTGTGACAAAGGCTAATACCATTCTGGGGTGTATTAACAGGAGGGTCGTATGTAAGGGATGGGAGGTAACTGTCCCACTCTGCCTGGCACTGGGGAGGCCTCAGTGGGAGTACTGTGTCCAGTTCTGGGCACCACACTTTAGGAAAGATGTTGACAAATTGGAGAGATTCCAGAGGAGAGCAACAAAAATGATAAAAAGTTTAGAAAACCTGACTTGAGAGGAAAGGTTAAAAAAACTGGGCATGTTTAGCCTTGAGAAAAGAAGACTGATGGGCGGACGTGATAACAGTCTTCAGATATGTTAAGGGTTGTTATAAAGAGGACAATGATCAATTGTTCTCTATGTCCACTGAAAGTAGGACAAGTAGTAACGGGCTTACTCTGCAGCAATGGAAATTTAGGTTAGATATTAGGAAAAACTTTCTAACTCTAAGGGTAGTTAAGCTCTGAAATAGGCATCCAAGGGAGGCTGTGGAATCCCCATCACAGGAAGTTCAAAGAACAGGTTGGACACCTGTCAGGGATGGTCTAGGTTTAGTTGGTCCAGCCTCAATGCAGGAGGCTGGACTTGATGACACCTCGAGGTCCCTTCCAGCCCTACACTTCTATGATTCTATAAGTTGTTCACTGAATTTTTTTTTTAAGAAGCCCTAAGAAACACACTACTCAGTTTTAGGATCTGACTAATATTTGTCAGAATAACTTTGGTGACCTGAAACTGAAGTGAAACTGCACTTTTAGGATTCTTTTCCCCCTTGAAGATATATTTTGGTTGAGAATATATCTGAGACCACTTGGGGACAGAATGGAAGAGAAACATGTCACTTCAATGCATATTGCATACGGCATTCTCTAGCTTTAGCATATCCCATCCTTCAAATCAATGATGATTGTAAGCAGGCACCACCCGTGTCTCCTGGAGGGCTTTCAACTGAAGTAGTATTTTATTAATTACTATCATTATTATTATTGATTTTTTTATCGTTCCTTGTCTTTCTCACTTTAAAAGGTTTGCTCACTCTCTGATTCTTTATGGTATTTTTAAAGGAAATTGCCACAAGGGTTTTTATCATTTTTAAATCCTTCCTTTCCCTTCTTACTGTAAATAATAAGCCTGTCACGTTCAATTCTTATTGAAATCTCTTTCTTCATCAAGTTGCATTCTTTCATTGCATGTTCACGTGAGTTTGATTTGTAGGGTTGCTAACGAGCTCTAAAATGCACATACAAGTTTGTCGGATAAGGTTAATGAAGATTATTGGGTTGCTCTATTATTGCAGGGAGGGTCATTGCATGGGCAACAGGCTTCAGTCATTTGTTTTCATGAACAGCAGTGAAGTACTTGTGTTGAGAAAAAATATGTAGGGACAAATGCTGAAGTCCTCACTGAGGAAAAACTCCTAATTAAGTTAATAAGACTTTTTGCCTGAGTAAAGACGGGATAAAGTTGAGTAAGTGCTTTTGGATGTGGCCCATATTTTGTCATACTAAGGGTGCTGCAGGAATCGATGAGTATCTCAGGTGGCTTCCTGCCCTGAGTTGCAGGAGTGTATGGGTACTTCAGATGGGCATGTTTTATAACATGTTTCTGGCAGTTGATTTTCTTTTCTTCTCAACCTGTAGGTCAGCAAACTTGAAAGAGAAAAGATTCAAGAAACTAAGCGGATCAGAGAATTGGAGCAACGCAAGCAGACTGTGCAGATCACTGAACTTAAAGCCAAACTCCATGAGGAGAAAATGAAAGAACTGCAGGCAGTGCGGGAGAACCTAATCAAACAGCATGAGCAGGAAATTACTCGGACGGTTAAAGTCAGAGACAGTGAAATCCAGCGCCTCAAGTCAGCACTGTACGCTTTGCGGGATGGGAGCAGTGACAAAGTAAGGACAGCGTTGACCATTGAGGCTCGTGAAGAGGCCAGGAAACAGTTTGACTCCGAGCGCCTTAAACTTTTGCAGGAAATTACTGAACTAAAATCTGCCAAAAAGCAGGTGGACGAGGCCCTTACCAACATGATCCAGGCTGATAAGATCAAGGCGGGTGATCTTCGGAGTGAGCATCAGTCCCATCAGGAAGCCATCTCTAAGATCAAATGGGAGAGTGAAAGGGATATTCGCAGACTGGTTAGTAATCTCCCTATGCACCAAACAGCTGGGGTGACTCCTTACAGCCTTCTTGATTTGCCTCTAGTGCTGATAGGTTTCCTGTTCAGTCAGACCCAGGCAGTGCAAATTAGTTTGCAAACAGATTAAAATACTCCCAATTACCACATCTCTCTTGGAATTAGGTGAGATGAAGTTGGCGGGAGCTGCTGCTGTGAGCTACTCACGGGGCTACTGGAACCCAGGAGGAAATATGCTAATGGTATATTCTGTAACTAATTGGTAGTTTGTGTGTGTATAAAGAGATATACACACACACATGCACGCACAACACACCACTGCCGCCCTTTCTGGATGGAATCAGAGTTTCTCCCTGCTATGGCCCTATACTCCTAACAGGAATTCTCTTTTAGCTCTAGTGGTAGGGGCCTGTGCTTTGGAAGCAGGAGGCTCTCACCGGACTCACTGCATAAATATTATATCTGCCATCTACAGCAGGAGACGTCAGTTGCTTCTGCGGTACCCATGGCCACTCAAAACTTCACCACAGCAGCAGGAATAGGCCCTAGATCCTCCTTCCCCGAAAACACAGGTCCCCAGCACTCGGGTTAAAGGAGAATTTCAGTGTGCAGTATAGGCCGTAAAACATGCAGATTTATAGCTTTACCAGATTAGTAGATGTAACTCCTCTGCATCCCAAACATGGCTTAACTCTTTCTATTAGTCTTTCTATTTCCTCTCTGCTTGTCCACATGCATTTCTTTTTCAAGCATTCTACTTAGGGGAAAGTGGAGTTCTCCTCCCAGCTTGCAGTGCAGCAGAAGTAGCTCTATCACAAAGAACACTGTAGTGATGTTCTTCTCCGCAGTGACTTTGTCTTTCTAGCAATCTGACACAAAATTAAACCACCTGCACTGCAGGTGCTGGGTGTTTTAGCTAGAAGTGGGATTGAACAAAAGCCCTCAGCTGTACATCCCTGAAATCCCAACCCAGCTCTATGAGTCTCTGTCTTTGTAGACATGATCAAGATCCTGCCTTGGGGCTGGTTTGTGCCATTGAACCATTGGACTGTGTAGGGAGCTGTGCAGCCCCAAGGCACAGCTTTGGGATGGATTATGCCTCAGAAGGCACAATTCCTAGTAGAGTGCCAGGCAGTGCAAAGGGAGTGTGTGGGGATCCCTCTCCATAGTCCTGATGCTGCCCCCCTCTACAAACCTCTCAGCCTCTTTTGGGCACATTACACAGAGTTCTGTGACTGACTGTTCCTGGTTCTTGGCCAGTGTGTTGACAGAGGGAAAAGGCTTCATGTGCTTTCCTTCTTCTACCAGCATTGTCCCAGTAACCAATGCTAAGGCCAGGCACAGTCTGGCACCTAATAGTGGACTGAACAGACCCATTGGATCCAAACACCCCAGAACTTGGGGGGAAAATCTAGATCCAGATTTTGCTGCTGGGGTCCATCTATAATTGTTAATTCATATGCAACATAAAATCAAATTAATCTTCAGAAGCCAGCAGCATGCAATGTGAAGGTCCCAAGCAAAAAGGAAATACTGGTTTTTGCCACACTGTGGTTTCCTCCAGATATTCCAAGAGGTTTCCTACATGTTAATAAATCTCAGATTTGTATTTTCAACAATCAGAGGATTTATCGTGCTGGCTTCAGAATACTGGACCATCAATTCCCTCTATCAGTTTCTAAACCTTGTGCTGCAGAAGAAGATGGGAACAAAAAGCCATGCAACCAGTCAAATGCGCAACACTAAGCAGCACTTAGATATGCCAGCGATAGGTACTTCATTATTTCAGATAGATAGATAGATAGATAGAAAGATAGATGATACTCCTCCTGTACTGGTGAGCTTAGATCCCTAAGCCTTAGCTTAGCTGTGTACAATATCTACAGTTTTAATTATTGGCCATAAAATTATTATTATTTATTATTATTATTACGGCTGTCAATTATCGCAGTTAACTCACATGATTAACTCAAAAAAATTAATTGTGATTTTAAAAAATGAATTGCGATTAATTGCAGTTTTAATTGCACTGTTAAACAATAGACTACCAATTGAAATGTTTTAAATATTTTGGATGTTTTTCTACATTTTCATATGCATTGTACTCTGTGTTGTAATTGAAATCAAAGTGTATATTATTTTTATTACAAATATTTGCACTGTAAAAATGATAAACAAAAGAAATTGTATTTTTCAATTTACCTCATACAAGTACTGTAGTGCAATCTCTTTGTCGTGAAAGTGCAACTTACAAATGTAGATTTTTTTTGTTACATAACTGCACTCAAAAACAAAACAATGTAAAACTTCAGAGCCTACAAGTCCACTCAGTCCTACTTCTTGTTCAGTCAACCGCTAAGACAAACAAGTTTGTTTATATTTACAGGAGATCATGCTGCCCTCTTCTTATTTACAATGTCACCAAAAGTGAGAACAGGCATTTGCATGGCACTTTTGTAGCTGGCATTGCAACGTGTTTACATGCCAGATATGCTAAACAATCATATGGCCCTTCATGCTTTGGGCACATTCCAGAGGACATGCTTCTGTGCTGATGACGCTCGTTAAAAAAAATAATTCATTAATTAAATTTGTGACTGAACTACTTGGGGGGAGAATTGTATGTCCCCTGCTCTGTTTTACCCGCCTTCTGCCATATATTTCATGTTATAGCAGTCTCAGATGATGACCCAGCACATGTTCATTTTAAGAACACTTTCACTGTAGATTTCACAAAACACAAAGAAGGTACCAATGTGAGATTTCTAACCAACCAAGGTTTAAGAACCTGAAGTGCCTTCCAAAACCTGAGAGAACGAGGTGTGGAGCATGCTTTCAGAAGTCTTAAAAGAGCAACACTCTGATGTGGAAACTACAGAACCCAAACCACCAAAAAAGAAAATCAACCTTCTGATGGTGGGATCTGACTCAGATGATGAAAATGAACATGCATTGGTCTGCACTGCTTTGGATTGTTATTGAACAGAACCCGTCATCAGCATGGACGCATGTCCACTGGAATGGTGGTTGAAGCATGAAGGGACATATGAATCTTTAATGCATCTGGCACATAAATATCTTGCGATGCCAGCTAAAACAGTGCAAATTCTTGTTCTCACGTTCAGGTGACGTTGTAAACAAGAAGCTGGCAGCATTATCTCCTGCAAATATAAACAAACTTGTTTGTCTTAGTGAATGATGAATAAGAAGTGGGACAGAGTGGACCTGCAGGCTCTAAAATTTTACATTGTTTTATTTTTGAATGCAGTTATTTTTTGTACATAATTCAACATTTGTAAGTTCAACTTTCATGATAAAGAGATTGCACCACAGTACTTGTATTAGGTGAATTGAAAAAAATATTATTTCTTTTGTTTTTTTACAGTGCAAATACTTGTAATAAAAAATAAATACAAAGTGAGCTCTGTACGCTTTTTATTCTGTTGTAATTGAAATCAATATATTTGAAAATGTAGAAAACATCCAAAAATATTTAAATAAATGGTATTCTATTATCGTTTAACACTGCAATTAATTGCATGATTAATTGTGATTAATTTTTTTAATCGTGCGATTAATCACAATTAATTTTTAATCACTTGGCAGCCCTTATTTTTATTATAAATTAAATTTAATCTAAAGGGAAATTGGAATTCTAGTTGAGCTAATAATATATATTTGCAATGCCCCAAACGAGAATTTGATCCATTAGTGTCAGGATAAGAGAAGAGTTGTATTAGATATTCCATGATTTCTTACTGCACATTGTGGTTATGTCTCTGTCTGCAGTTGCTACCTACCAGCTTTTCTAATACAAATGATAGTATGGAAAGATTTTAAACAGCGGAGGGGAGCAAAGTTCTCTCCTTCAGTCTTTATGGTGTCATCAACAGTTATAAAAACAACATACAAGGTCAAATTCAGTGCTGGGGCAAGTGGCTACAACTCCACTGGCTTCAAAGGAGTTATGCCCACATGCAACGGCAACAAATTTGGTCTGGAAAGTTGAATTCACGATTTGGCAGGTAAGCGCAAAAGAATAGTGATTTGAAAATTCAAATTAATTCTTTTTTCTTTTTTAAATCGGTGGGCTAGACCTTAGACTGGTGTAACTCACAATATTGCCATTACCCAGTATTCAGAAAAAATGGGAAATCAGACCCCCGAAATCAGGAGACTGTTTTAGTAATCGTGAGAGTTTCAAAATACTGAATGTTGGGTTCTTTCTGGTTGGCCTTTTGGAGCCTTTATGGTACTCTTGTGTCATATTTTCAAGCTTTTCTCTGTAATCCGAGGACTAAAATCTTCCTTTTATTTCTTAACTGGAAGCTCAAACTCTCACACAATGCCATGCCTCCATGATGTGGGCTTTAAGATAAACAGTAAATAGCATGAGACTCTCAACAAAATTGTGAGAGTTGGCCACACTGATCAACTCAGCCCAGCCCTGGATGAATATTCTGTGAGTGATTTGGTATTTTAAGCGGAAAAAATAATCCTTTTTTAAAGCTTTTGTTTGTATAAGTGCCATGCAGTAGGTCAGACTTTGATCTCATTTATGCCAGTGTAAATCCACTGTATCTCCACTGGAATCAATGGGGTTGCATCAGATGGACATGTGTGTAACAGAGATTAGAATCTGGCCTAGGGTTGCCACCTGTCCGGGTTTCACCTGGACAGTCCAGGTTTTGGCTTCTGTGTCTGAGTGCCATCTGGCCCATTGATTTGAAAATATACTTTTGGGAGGATTTCAGTATGCATGAAAGGTGACAGGATCGGTAAATATCTTTGAGGCTCTGGGCAAAATTCAGCACAATCAGCAGTCTGCTTTTGGGGAAATGACTCGTGTAACTTTCACAGGTTAACAGCCATTTTTTTTTCCTGGGTGTTTTACAAATTCTGAGTCACTGAATTTCCATAGGCTCAATGGCATTTAGCTGGCTCGTACCTATCTTTAAAGTTTTCAGGGTTTACATGCAGTGAACTTATTCTAAACGTTAGTTACCCCCTTCTCTTCTAGTCTTCCAATGTAGCTGCCTGGACAGCAACAGTCATCCAGATTCTAGTTAAAGGGATGAGACACTTCAATATGTGCTGGATCTGCCTGGAACATTGGGCAGGAGTGATACAGCTAATGAAACTTATGGACCTTGATTCTCCATTCATTAGAATGACACTGCCAACAGGGAGCAGAGAACGAGGCCCCTAGACTGCAAGTCTACTAAATAGAGGGGAAGAGCCTCAGCTGATGTAAATCAATGAAGCTGTGTCAATTTACACCAGCTGACGATCTTACATCTGTGCAAAATGAGTATACAGACCATATCCTCAGCTGGTGTGAATCAACATAGCTCCATAGCTGGGAATCTAGCCTAATCATATTCATTTTGGTTGTTTTACAATTACTTTGAACTGGTCCTGGTGCAACACCATCAACTGTGGTCACTCTGGCTGGTGCTTCAGTCTTCCAGAGACTGTGCATGTTTGATGATGATGAAGGTGATAGACTAAACTCTTGGTCTGATTTTCAGAGAAGGTGAGCACCTGCATCTCTCATGTACATCAGCAGGGGGTGAAGGACTTGGACATCTTTGAAAATCAGTCCATATTTTGTGCATAGATGTACTTCTGTATCATATAATGTATGGCCTTTGTTCATCATAGACTGACTAATCCGATGTGGTAACTATTTTTTTTTTTATGATGTTGAGGAAGTGTGTAATCCATGAGTTTGGTGTACTATTTAACAGCAGATACAGCGGTGAACGTAGGGTGACAGACAGCAAGTGTGAAAAATCGGGACGGGGGTGGTGGGGTAATAGGTGCCAATATAAGAAAAAGACACAAAAATTGGGACTGTCCCTATAAAATCAGGGCATCTGATCACCCTAGGTGAACAACAACGGTAAGGTGATCTCTCCTTACTCCTGCAGTGCTGACATTCTGTGGGGCTTGTGCAGTAACATTGTGCTTTTATTTCTTAATTCAGATGGATGAAATCAAGGCTAAAGACAGAATCATCTTTTCCTTGGAGAAAGAACTGGAGACCCAGACAGGCTATGTACAGAAGCTCCAGCTGCAGAAGGAGGCTCTGGATGAACAGCTCTTCTTAGTGAAGGAGGCGGAGTGTAACATGAGCAGTCCCAAACGAGAGATCCCAGGAAGAGCAGGAGATGGGTCAGAGCACTGTAGCAGTCCTGTAAGCAGGTTTAAATGTAATCCAAAATACAGACAATGGGCTTTATTTGGGTTGCAAAATTATTTTGCCCAATTCCTGCATCATTTTCATGTTGCTATAGTAGGTAAGCCTCACTCTGTGAAGTATCTTCTAGTGGCAATTCTAATTACAGGAAATAGTTCTTGGCACAGGAAATGTCTGTTGGACTAAACTATTCAGGGCCTATTTCTTTACTTACACGTTTGTGCAGGTATAAGAAGATAAGGCAGTTGAGAATGACAGTGTTTTCCTTGCTTTCCAACCTGAGGTTCTTTCTGAAATAATCCTCCTAAATAGAGTTGTTCAGAAAATAAGGAGGAGAGTGTTTCTGAGGAAAATTTCTACAAAAATGAAACATTTTTAGTTTTTGTCAAAATTTTCATCAGAAATTTTTAAATTTTAATCAAAAAACAAAACGAGAATTTTTATTCCAACAACTGAAAAATGAAAACTTTCAACTGGAAACTGTCAGAAACCGAAAAAAAAAATCCCATGGAAAAAATGTTCAAGGAAAGCAGGCACTTTCTGAGAAAATTTTAAATCAACAATCTAATTTTGATTCAAAAAAGTTCCAATGGAAAAATGTTAACCAGTTCTGTTCCTCAGTCTAGAAACCCCTTCCTATGAATCTTCCTCCTCAGACATATCTGCCAAAGTCCAAAGGAAGCTCCCTCAAGGCTCAGTTTTAGACCTATCCAAGTTTCTTCCTTGCAAATGTTTATGTTTCCCTTTGCTTTGAGCAGTTAATGCTTTCTGAGCCAATGAGTTCAGACCAATGATCTGAGCTTGCACTTTATGTAGTCATCAACACCAGTGCACACTGAATGTAAACTGCTACCAACAGAATGGCATGCCATTTGCACCCATGTTGCATGAGTCAATGACCACACAAGCTGCATTGGATAGTACAGAATGAGGTCCATGCTGTTTTAACTTTTGCCCAGCATCTAGGTACTTGTGACAGACATTGTAAATAATGTTAACCTTACAAATGGGTTTCATTTAATTAGAAAATGATGGAGTGTTCCTCTTCTTTGTGAGCATTCCAGTCCATTTGTTTCTTGTCCAATGGACAGTTTCAGAGGTCCTAGATGTTCTTTCTTTCAATTTACAGGATTTACGCAGAAATCAGAAGAGGATGGCAGAGCTGAATGCCACTATCCGAAAGTTGGAGGACAGGAACACACTGCTTGTAGATGAACGAAATGAACTGGTGTGTGCTCTTGTCTCTGTCAGATTGGGGAGGCCAGGAGCTGTAAGGAAAGGAAAGAAGAGGAGCCTCCAAGGGTGTTAGAGGCAGAGAAAGTTCATGCTGTGACCACCCACTACCTCTAGGGCCTGGGCATAAGGGGGTTGGAAATGGCATTGTGATACTCAGGTAGGCTCAGCTGCCTCAAGGCCTAAGCCAAAGCCCATTGAAGGCAAATAGCAAGTGGCTTGGGATGAGGCCCTTGGACCTTAGTCCACCACATTCACTGCTCTCCTGGTATTTGCTGTCTCTTGTGTTTCAATTTAACACGCTACCATTCTGGATATCATGGAATGCCTGAGAAAACACCTCATAAAGCACAACATGGTAGCTTATTACATTTAAACCCATGAGGCAATAGGGGGCAGCCAGGGCCAGCCCCAGCTGCCAAATGAATCCAGCTCCTGCATCTCCTGGCCCCACTCACCCCAGCCAAGGGGCCTCCTCAGAGGGCTCTGTGGATGATGGTTACGTTAGAATTTCTGTTGGGCTCTACGTCTCCTGCCAGTCTAGGGCTCAGGTCCACAGTTCATAGGGGTCTAAGCTTAATCTGCCACAGTTCAGAGGGTTCTTGAGGATCCTACCAGGAAATTTCACAGTAACCCTGTTAGCCAATCTGAGATGGATTTCCTCTTTCACTGGTGACATGTTTTTTCTAGTTCTGCTACAGATGAACAGCCCACGATCCCTGAACTCCAGTAAGGACACTGTGTCAGAATAAATAAATTGGACTCATAGGGCCGTGATTCTGATCTCACTAATTAACCATTGACTTCAATGGAGTTACACCAACATGAGATCACAGTCAAAATTGGTGGGCCTTTCTGTATTCGCTGCCTTGACCTTTTCGTATCAGGGGTTCCTGAGCAAACAGCAGCATCTGGTCAGTATACTGTAAATCAAAGACTGTTTTTCAACATTTTTTGGCATATAAAAATAGCCAGGTTGAGGACAGTATAAATAGCAGATCTATACAGAATGGATTACAGTGTTGCCTGATTTAGGAGGTTAATATTATTAATTTGGATAGTATGGGTTATAGACTCGCCAGTTAATCTGATCAGAAGATAATAAGGTTTCTGTCCCAGAATCAGGCTACACAGTGTATGCAAAGGACCCTCGGGGGTATGACAGGATGCTCACACTGAGGCAAATATAGTCTTAAAGACTTTTATTGAGATAAATGGAATTATAATTAAATTGTAATTAAATGGTATTATATACTATAAAGCTTTTGATTAATATACTCACACCCTTTCTTGATGACCTGGTGATAAGAGACAAAGGACCAGCCTTGCCTCAGGTTCCTTAATTCTTCAGTGGGAGGTGCAGAGTTTAGAAGAAGCTAGAGCTAAGAACTATTGCAGCTAACTTAGGGCTTGTCTACACTACCGGCCGGATCGACGGGCAGCGATCAATCCAGTGGGGGTCGATTTATCGTGTCTACGATAGATGCGATAAATCAACCACCGATCGCTCTAGCGTGGACTCTAGTACTCAACGAGAAGCACAAGGGGAATCGACGGGAGAACGTCTCCCATTGACACACCGCAGTTATTCACATAGCTGAAGTTGCGTAACTTAGATCAATTCCCCCCCCCCAAAGTGTAGACCAGCCCTTAGAATTTTACTTAACTAACTAACTTAAAACTTAAAATTAAACTAACAGACTAATAAACTAAGAGTTCAGAAACTTAGAGAACAAGCTCCGAAGCACAAAACTTAGAAAAACCCTCAGAAGCTTAAAAGTTTAGCACTTTTTGGCAAGGTGGGTCAGCCTCTCTTATAGGGCTTGAGCACTCAGGCCCTCCTTCTATGTCCAAACTTAGTGTTCTCACCCACTAAGTGAATGTTGGGGTACACTTACTCCATAGGCTGGTATGTTTGTACGTATTGATGACATATACATACATATTAGTGACATTAGATCATTCTTACATTTGTTATTTTTGTCCTCACGGTTATTTCGGTTCTTTCCTTGTGGTGTACCTGTTTACAGAGGGTATGAACTTCGGAAAAGCCCCCTATGCCAACCTGCTTCAACGCATCCTTTATCTATGTTAAAGGCCACAGCCATATGTGGACCTTATGCCTTAACTGTTTATCTGGGTGAAAGGTCCCAGATATATGTAGGCTAACTTTGCTATCTGGGTGAATGGTCCCAGACATACATAGACTAACTTTGCTATCTGGGTGAAAGGTCCCAGACATACGTAAACTAACTTTGCTATCTGGGTGAAAGGTCCCAGACATACGTAAACTAACTTTGCTATCTGGGTGAAAGGTCCCAGACATATGTGTGCTAACTTTGCCTTAGTTCAACATACAGAATGTGGCCTGTGGGTCCCTTGCGTTACAGCCAAACTACTTTAATATAAACCTAAAAACCTATTATAACAAAACAAACAATCAAAACCATAAGAAAATAAGAAACCTATAAGAAAAGATATATAGGCAAGCAAGCAGGCTAGCCCTAGAGGCTACAGCAGTAAATTCATTCCTTTATCAGATTGACTCTTAGAATGGGATAGGTATGCCTTTAAGGCCTTGTCTACACTTGCAAGTTGTAGTGCATTAAATCAGCCCCGGGTGCCCTAACTTCTGAGGTGTCCACACTGGCAAGGCACTTAGAGCACCCGGACCCCGCGGCTGGAGCGCTCCTGGTAATCTACCTCCATAAGAAGCATAAAGCTTTCTGCGCCCCGGCTAGAGTGCCAGGGTGTCAATGTGGATGACGTGTTGCATTACTGCGCTGTGATTGGCCTCTGGAAACGTCCTGAAGTCAAGTGGCCACTCTGGTCATTGTTTTGAATTCAGCTGCAGGCACGCGGATATCCCCTTTCAAAGCTCCGTTTCTGACAGCACGCATGCTTATCTGCTCCGGGACACAAAGCAAACCATTACGGTGGAATGCTCCTGCTGAAGTGGCGGGGGGGGGGGGGGGGGACAGAGGGGGAAGGAGGGACGAGGGGGGGAGGTGTCAGGTTTCCTCCTTCCCCTTGCCGCTGTCTGAACTTACAAGACAGCATGCTGCCACACTCTGCCCCCGAAAAGACACACTGTCTCTCCCCCCACATACACACAACACACCCCCTGTCACACCCTCCCCCCCCCCATTTGAAAAGCAGCTGGCAATCTAGTAGGATGCCCATGGAATAATGGGATTGGGAAACCTGCATCATGTGACATTGTGCCTGCCCCATTAAGCATTTCAAATCCTTTCCAAAGCACGCTGCAGCCACTTGCACACTGGGATAGCTACCACAATGCACTGCTCTCTGTGGCGTTGCAAGAGCTGCTAATGTGGACATGCTCCACAGTCACAAGGAGCACAGTGTGAACACACAGCAGCGCTTTCCCTGCTGCTGTCTCCAAGGGCTGGTTTAACTCTCGGCACTCTACATCTGCAAGTGTAGACATAGCCAAAGGGAACATCAGTGCTTTTTGACCCTCAGCATTTCTGCAGTTGTGGTAAAAGATTAAGGTTTTTAAAAGCAGAGCTGTTTCCATTACGTTCATCATGGAAGCAGTAACCATAATTAACTTAGTATGTGTTAATATAGATATCTTGTGTGCCTCTATGGTATTAATTAACTAATACTTGTAAATGATGTCTTACCAACATTTTGTCTTACCAACATTTCAGTAATACAGCAAAATGCATTACTTGTATTAATTTGAATGTCTCTCTCTCAAAAATTTGGCTTCTAAAAGATTATACCATTAACATTCACCCTACTTTGCTCTTATGGATATCAAACTTTTAAATTACTGAAGTCTTTTTTAATGAGAAAATGCCACTTCTTTGAAAATGACTGTAAACAGACCTTAGATAATGGGCGTATTTATTAAATAATACAGTATGACTAAGTACTGTGCCATGGAAGGAAAACACCCAAAGGACAATGGAAAAGGGACAAAGGGCTTCATGCCTAAAATGTGGCAACTTGAAATTCCTCCTTCCCAGCCAGAAAGGATTGTTTTGTTTTGTCTTTTTAAACAGGAACCCAGTGTTATTCAGTGGAACTCATCTTGTAAGGAAGGAGGACATTTAAGTGGATAGGAATAGACATGGGAATATTAGAACATGCTACTACCTACAAAAATGCCTTATTGCTATTAAGCAATGGTTTGATTAAAATAAACCTACTGTTTTATACAAATATATATACGGTCTGTTGTCCATCAAGAGCCCAAGCTATGGATGTGATATTTACTATTAGCATGACTTGGACCATTCAAAGACCAATCCAACTCTTTCTTTTGGTAAGGAAGTCAGTATGACACAGTTGACAGGTTCTATTCCCAGCTCTGCTTCTGGCCTGCTGGGTGACCTTGGACAAGTCATGTTGTCTCTCTGTGCCTCAATTTCCCCACCTGTAAAAGGGGGATAAAGATATTGACCTCCTTTGTACAGTGCTTTGAGATCTATGGATGAAAAGTGCTATATAAGAGTTAGATGATATTATTCTGTCAGTTCCATTTCATACTTTTGTTCAGGGCTTCGTTGGGACAATAGTCACCTGGGAAGGAGAGAAAAGGCAAGAGCCCATAGCGAAGGAAGGAAAATCCATTTTTAACCTGTCATTATTATTCATTATTACAGTTGAAACGTGTTCGAGAAGCTGAAAAACAATGCAAACCTCTCCTTGAAAGGAACAAGTGCCTCACCAAGAGAAACGATGAACTGATGCAGTCTTTGCAGCGCATGGAGGAGAAACTCAAAGCAATCACAAAAGAAAATGTAGAAATGGTTGGTATTGAACACCAAGTAAAGATCTGTATATATATGGACTTCCACAGGCTTTGAAGTGGTCTTTCATAAATTAGATTTACAGGCCTTCACCATGAAAAACAGCTGTCCCCTCATTTCATGTCTTACTGTGAAATTTTCCTTCCATCCAAGCCTGGCTGTAATTACTTTATGGAAGGGAAAATATTAAGAGCTACATTTTCAGCCAGCTTCATGTTGGTCTTTGCATTTGCATTTTTATGTGCACATCTGTGGCAGATAAAGAGCATCATCTGCCTCACACAACCCCCACACATCAGGCATTTGGGCAGCCTGGGTGCACGCATCATTTGTGGGCATAACTAGATGCACGTGGAAAAGTGGGCATACAAATGTGAGGTCTGGAACTGTAAACTGCACCACAAATGGAAGGCCTGGAGCTGTTAATTTCACCCCAAATAGTTGTTCTATTCTGTGTGGTTGCTACACTTTTTTACATGTGGGAAAAGCTCTCTTCTTTATAAATCCATTAGCATGGAACTGCTGCAGTTTTCAAAGGGGGTATAACACTTCCCCACACTCATTTTGGTGTTGCTTTGGCATTAATAAAATGCACAAGTAATATCTATGGCAGGGGTCGGCAACGTTCGGCACGCAGCTCACCAGGATAAGCACCCTAGCGGGCCGGGCCAGTTTATTTACCTGCTGACGCGGCAGGTTCGGCCGATCGCGGCCCCCCACTTGCCGCA
>NC_048305.1:18371435-18447812 GCF_013100865.1 Trachemys scripta elegans | reverse complement strand
TTTATTTACCTGCTGACGCGGCAGGTTCGGCCGATCGCGGCCCCCACTGGCCGCGGTTCGCCGTCCTGGGCCAATGGGGGTGGTGAGAAGTGGCGCAGGCCGAGGGATGTGCTGGCTGCAGCTTCCCGCTGCCCCCATTGGCCCAGGATGGCGAACTGCGGCCAGTGGGAGCCGGGATCAGCCGAACCTGCCGCATCAGCAGGTAAATAAACTGGCCCGGCCCGCTAGGGTGCTTACCCTGGCGAGCCGCGTGCCAAACGTTGCCAACCCCGATCTATGGCTACAGCTTGGAATAGTGCAGCCGGGTGCTGAGCAGCTTTGCCCCACATAGCATTTGCTAACGTATCTCATCCCTGATTTGTGATTTCCACTGCACATCGCTTGAGCAGGCTGGTTGCTTTTCCATGTGGCTGCTGCTCCACTGGTGATTAGGATGAGACTATCAGATTCATTTTAATTTCTTCTGCAAGCAGGGATTTGACATCCAGCTTAACAGAGGTTAAAGTTACAGGGTTAATCTACCCTAAGACTGTGTAACCAATCCATGTCCTGCAAACAGACAAAATTAGTGTTGACACTACAGACATTACAACACTTGTTCTACAGCTCTACAGACTTCTACCGCTTCCACTCAAAGAATTCTCCCTCGTGCTTTCTGTGCGCCAGTCACTAGAGGGCAACATCACATGTATCTAGATAGCAGGGCTGTCGATTAATCACAGTTAACTCATGCGATTAACTCAAAAAAATTAATCACAAAAAAAAATGTAATTGCAATTAACTGCATTGTTAATAGAATACCAATTGAAATTTATTAAATATTTTGGGATGTTTTTCTACATTTTCAAATATATTGATTTCTATTGCAACACAGAATACAAAGTGTACAGGGCTCACTTTATATTATTATTTTTATTACAAACATTTGCACTGTAAAATGATAAAACAAGAAATAGTATTTTTCAGTTCACCTCAGACAAGTACTGCAATGCAATCTCTTTATCATGAAAGTGTAACTACAAATGTAGATTTTTTTTGTTACATAACATCACTCAAAAGCAAAACAATGTAAAACTTTAGAGCCTATAAGTCCACTCTGTCCTACTTCTTGTTCAGCTAATCGCTAAGACAAACAAGTTTGTTTACATTTACATGAGATGCTGCTGACAGCTTCTTACTTACAGTGTCACCTGAATGCAAGAACAGGCGTTCACATGGCCCTTTTTTAGCCGGCGTTGCAAGGTATTTATATGCCAGATATGCTAAACATTCGTATGCCCCTTCATGCTTCAGCCACCATTCCAGAGGACATGCTTCCATGATGATGTTCATTAAAAAAATAGTGCATTAATTAAATTTGTGACTGAACTCCTTGGGGAAGAATTATATGTCCCCTGCTCTGTTTTACCTGCATTCTGCGATATATTTCATGTTATAGCAGTCTCGGATGATGACCCAGCACATGTTGTTTGGTTTACGAACATTGTCACTGCAGATTTGACAAAATGCAAAGAAGGTACCAATGTGAGATTTCTAAAAATAGCTACAGCACTGGACCCAAGTTTCAAGAATCTGAAGTGCCTTCCAAAATCTGAAAGGAACGAGGTGTGGAACATGCTTGCAGAAGTCTTAAAAGATTAACACTCAGATGCGGAAACTACAGAACCCAAACCACCAAGAAAGAAAATCAACCTTCTGCTGGTGGCATCTAACTCAGATGATGAAAATGACCATGTGTCGGTCAGCTCAGCTTTGGATCGTTATCAAACAGAACCCGTCATCAGCATGGACACGTCTTCTGGAATGGTGGTTGAAGCATGAAGGGACATATGAATCTTTAGCGCATCTGGCACATAAATATTTGCGACGCTGGCTACAACAGTGCAATGCAAATGCCTGTTCTTACTTTCAGGTGACATTCTAAACAAGACGTGGGCAGCATTATCTCCTGCAAATTGTAACCAAACTTGTCTGAGTGATTGACTGAAGTAGGCCTGAATGGACTTGTAGGCTCTAAGTTTTACATTGTTTTATTTTTGAATGTAGTTGTTTTTGTACATAATTCTACATCTGTAAGTTCAACTTTCATGATAACAAGATTGCACTACAGTACTTGTATTAGGTGAATTGAAAAATACTATTTCTTTTGTTTTTTACCATGCAAATATTTGTAATCCAAAATAAATATAAAGTATGCTTTGTATTCTGTGTTGTAATTGAAATCAACATATTTGAAAATGTAGAAAACATCCAAAAATATTTAAATAAATGGTATTCTATTATTGTTTAACAGCGTGATTAATCACAATTAATTTTTTAATTCCTTGACAGCCCTACTAGATATTCTCATGCAGAATAAATTACAACTTAACTGCCTGACATTCTCTCTTTTTTACAATTAAGGGATGGTAAAGAGTAGTAATGTCATGACAATTTTGCAACTGATGCAGATTTAAAAGAACATGAAAACATTGCCTGATTTTTTTATTCCAAAAGGGGGGATTTTAAAATACTGACTTTCACTTTATCTTCCTTTCTTTCTATATATATATTTTTTTTGTCTTCTACACAGAGAGAAAAAATGACATCACACCCTCCATTGAAAAAATTAAAATCTCTCAATGACTTAGATCAAGCTAACGAAGAGCAAGAAACTGAGTTTTTAAAGCTTCAAGTTATAGAACAACAGAACATAATTGATGAGTTAACAAGGGTATGTCTAGCCCATCAAGAAGTAAAAGCAGTCATATCTAACTGGCATCTTCATCTCATAACAGACAGGATTTGAGTGGTAAAATTTTAATAAGAAGAATGCTTTATTGTATCTAGGATCTGAATTTTAAAATCCAGTCTCAGAGTGCAGTTTTGTGGGTGCAATTATGTGTGGGCACAGTTTGTGTCATTTTGTAGATATGTGTAATCCAGCCATCAGATGTCTAAATGACAATTAGCTGTAAGAAAAAATTAGTTGCAAGAAAGAAGAATGATGTCTTATTCAAAATCAGGTCCCCAGTGTGTTTCACAAAATGATATCCTAAAAATTTACATGATCAGTAATATAGTTCCAGGATTCAATAAAATAGAAAACAGCAACCCTAAAATATATACACTAGTTGCAGAATTCTTATACAATTAGATATATGCAATATAGTACAGAATACAGATGCAGAGTTCTGTATAGGGAAGAGAGAAAAAATAAGTTTGCAGATGAGAAATAAAGTGACACAGAAAGAGACAGGATTGTTCCAGATTTTGGAAACTGAAGAGGGAGACGGCTTTGTACCCCCAGCAGGAAGACTGGTTTTAACTAAGAAAACAGGGGCCTCTCCCCAGTTTTAGCCTTGCCGAAAGGATACATTCTTCATTGCACTGTTCACCCATTCAGTAATATTGTACATCTGAATCTTGGGTACATCAGTGAGGTTAAGAAGTGCTGATGTTAGAATCCCCTTAATTAGCCCGTGATGTGACATAGAAGCAGATGTTGTTAGACAGTCATTCACTAGTCATTTGGATACAGCTCTTAATGTTCAATGCCCCTTTCCAGGACATTTGCAAGATGATATGAACAAAATCAGATTCCAAAGAAATCTGTTGCATCTTCTAAGACATCCTACTTGGGACACCGACATGAAGTCAACAGTAACACAGCCCAATGACTTTGTGATAGACAGATATCAACGATGCATCTGCAGACAAGGCAAATAGTATACTTCAAGTCTCATGGCCCCGTCCCACTCCCCATGATGACCAGGCCCTGTACAAATTGTTTAACAGAAATGACAGCTACACTACATAAGTAAATAGCTGGAGCTTCTTTTCAGATGTCATCATTTCTGGTCACCCTTTTGACCTTAAATAGCCGTGTTCTGCACAAAGAACTAGATCCTCAGCTTGTGTAAATAAGACTAACTCCATTGAAGTCAACGGAACTATGAGATATTGGATCATATAATTTCTTAACTGTATTTTCCAGGATAGGGAAAAGCTGATTCGTCGCAGGAAGCATAAAAGAAGTTCAAAGCCAATTAAGGTAAGAGGAAAACTAGGCAGTCTTACTGTAATAATGCCAGTGGGCTTTTTGGGAAAACAATCCGTGAAAACCTGAGGAAACAGATGATGTTGGGTTCCAATAAGCTCCCTTAGCAATGGAGTTCAAAGGAATCTGAATTTCTTTGGAAAAGCTTTTCAATCCTATTTTTCCTTTAAAATAATAACATAATTATTTACCACCTGCTTTTCTGTAGATACACCTCTACCTTGATATAACGCTGTCCTCGGGAGCCAAAAAGCTTACCACGTTATAGGTGAAACCACGTTATATCGAACTTGCTTTGATCCGCCGGAGTGCACAGCCCTCTCCCCCCCCCCCCCCCCCGCCCCACCGCCTTATCGTGTTATATCAGAATTTGTGTTATATTGGGTCACGTTATATCGGGGTAGAGGTGTACCAATTTCAGGTCCGGTTGGGATCAGATTTTTGTCCTGAGAAACTCTTCAATCTGTCTGCTGTTAATACTTATACTGTATTAATCCTTATTCACGCAAAACTCCCATTGACTTTAATATTCTTGTGAACTGAAATCCGTGGCTCAGATCCTAAGCAGCACTCAGTTCAGAAAAGAAGAAGGGTGCAGAGGCCTTAAATCATTTGTGGTGCTCTGATCCTCAGTCTAGTCCAGTCTAGTCCAGTCCCTGGAAGAATTTAGAGCAACCCGAGGGATGAGCTAATTTATGCCAGCTGCCGGTGCTTCCATCAGCTGGACTCGGGGAACCCCCAGCCATGTCTCCTGTGCCTTAGAAACTGCTACGTTAGCTCTGTGCCACCAGAGGACTCTCAAGTGGCCAGATTCACCAGGTTAGGGCAACTTTTTTCCACCAGAGTAATGCAAGCCTGTCCTGTCATTCGGCAGAATCAGGCCCAACAAGTCCTAGGGTAAATTGAGGTACTGTCACATAACTTCATTAAGGATGAAGGTTAAGGAATGAGCCCAACATGTCCATGTTTAACTTTATTTCTAAGCAAGCAACCAGAAATTGTACTGCTCAGCAGGGTCTGGCAGCGCTCTTCATTCCAAAAAACATACACATACACAAGGATTTCTCAGTATCTTCAGTTCATCCCTTCTGCATGACTTAAACAGTGGGGATTTATTAGAGGGCTGTAATCTGACAGCATTAGAAGAGAAAAGTGCTGTAGTGCAAGAGTGCATCTTAAATTCCTATTGAGTCATCTGTCTGCATAACTATTCTACTGTGCGTGCCAAGCATCAAATGCTGAAATCAGTACCCAGAAATCCAAACCTGCTGGTTAAGCAGCTCTACCATCCTAGGATGTGACTCCCATTGTTTCTGTGATGTGTTTAATCCAGTCTAGATGGCAGGATATTCAACCTTAACCAAAACACGTAGTGTGAACAGCATTCTCGCTGAGGTAGCAGTTACCACACCAGCTTACTTTCATGTAACTCCACTGACTTACTCAAGATATACAGTGAGAGGAGAATCAGGTTCATCATCTCAGTTCTGCACAACAGGACACCTCTGGTATTGTGGCATTGTCCTTGCAGACAGGACTAAAAGATGGTGGCCTTGCTCTGAACAGCTTTATATAGTAACAACATACGATTCTATTCCCTTCAAATGGGGGTGAAGGCTTCTCTCTTGGGATATTGATACTCTCTGATGCTACATTGTCTGATAGTTTTAGACTACAGGCCAGATGCTCAATTGATGTGAATGAATTAGCACAACTCCACGGACCTTAATACACCCGCTGATGATATGGACCTATGTTTGGTTCCTTTCAGAGGGATCTGGTGTTTGGAAATGCAACTCATGGCTCTTCTTTCATGTCTTGTGGTTCTTTTAAAGTGTCTACCAAAGTGTTTTTGGAACAGGCTAACACTGCCCCATATACAACCCCGTGCTGTTTGCCTCCAAAAGGGGTTCAGAAACCACATGTTCTTCCCTGTTTTAGAGACATATAGTCGATACTGTTTTTGGCTACGATGATGACTCCATGGACTCTGAAACCTCATCCATGGCCTCGTTCAGAACAGACAGAACACCAGCAACCCCAGACGATGACCTGGATGAGGTAAGTATTGGCTATCTCACTATAATTGGAGCTAGATTTTGAAGAGAAATTAGTTCGCAAAACAAGCAGCCAGGGCCTCAAACATTGGGTGTACAATGGGTGCTGAGCTCTTTTGTCAATTAGGCCTCAATTTTGGATATGGAGATCTTGAAAATCTAGCCCTGAGCTCTTTGGAAATCTAGCCCCTAGAGCCTGCAAAAAGCATCACTAAATATGCAAATTATCTGTATTGTTAAGCTTAGGTTTCATTTCTTTTCAATTACTTTGTTGAAAGGTACTTGTAGCTGGTACTAGTCTGGCCAACCAGTTCATCAGTCATGTCCACCAGGCAGGAAACTGAGCCCCGAATCAGTTCCTTTGGGTAGTTCCACAAAACTTGCTTTTCCCAGTTCACCTTGAATGTCCATGGCTCAGTCCTCCCCCATCAGTTTTTCGGAGTCCATAATTCTCTCCAGGCCCTGAAAGTTCCTTAACTGAGATCCCAGCATTGTACTTCCATTAGTAATGAACCACAGACACACTCATGTACTCACACCATGAGCCTCATCAGGGACAGAACACGAGCTTTCTGCACTAAAGGCAGAGAACTTACCACCTAAGCTAAAGTAAAGCTCCTTTACCTGCCTGGTAGTGCAAGACAGGGGAAAATCCACTAGAGGAAGCCATGATCCCATGTACAAACAAGCCCATGCACCACAACATGAATGATGCAGTCATTCCAGAAGGCACCCACAATGGGGCACTGGTTAGTACTTCTTAGGAAAAGGTAGCCAGATAGAAAAACTTCCTATCTGCTCACAGTGCTTCAAGCATTGTGCGGCAGGGTGGATTTTAGAGACAACAAATTTGTTTGAATCTGTATGTCTCATTGCTGATGCAAAAGGTAATGACAGGCCTTGAGCCAGAGTCTACTCTCACTTGCATCTGTGTCAATCTGGAATAATTCCACAGAAGTCAGTGAGCCATATTTACTACCCAGATCCCTCTGGCAAGCACAAGTCAAACTTGGTGCAGGAAGACAGCAATATAATTTGCCAACACCTCCTGCTCTGCCAGGATGTACAGGCCAGAAAGTGGGAGGGGCTAGCTGGGAAGGAGGCAAGGCCAGAGCACCCAGCAGATGTGCTATTCAGTGTATCCCAGCCCCAGCGTGAGTCCAACACTATGCTCCTGGACACGAGGCAATGGCAGTCCCCCTCCAGGAGTGAATCTCTTCTCAGATTTCGCCGCCCTGTCAGCGCATAGAGTAACAAATTGTATTTTCCTGTGCCTGAACGGGTGAGTCAAACCTTCTTAGTGATGTGGAGTTACTCTGGATTGACACCAGTGTCACTGAGAAACGTGGTAGAAATCTACAAAGCCTTGTGATCCTGGTCTGTTTTCCTGACAACTTGCTAAATCTGATATAAAAGTGACTCCAGACCCAGAATGGCCATAATCTGAAATAGATCACCACCACCACGAGTTTCTTTTAGATTAAAAATCCATATATATTTTCTAAATTCCACATCTGTACCACCACTGCAACATGCTCATTACCAATCTGTTTTGACTCAAGCACTTTGGTTGACAATACATGGTAAAGTTGGAAACCTACGTTGGCCACAACAAGCCACATTTTAGGCGCTTCTCTCCTTTGCGATGCTCCTGTGTCTGCTGCTTATACAGCATGTTCTTTCTGTTCATATAGAGTTTAGCAGCAGAAGAATCAGAGCTGCGATTTCGGCAGCTAACAAAGGAATACCAGGCCCTGCAGAGGGCATATGCATTACTGCAGGAGCAGACTGGAGGCATCATAGATGCTGAAAGAGAAGCCAAGGTCAGTCTTTGTCTGGAGGGGCGGGGATGTGTTTAGCTGCAACTAGAAGCCAATGCATACAAACTTCCCAAAGGAAAGATCAAAATGACACGGTTGCTAAATGACAGTTTCACTCATTTTGCAGAACATATTTAAAGGGGCAACATTATTAAAGATGCACACAATGGATGGACCCATAATATACTATTTATCTGCTGAGCCAGGAAAAATGGGTGGTTCTGTACATTGGTACAGACAATTCCCCTTTTTGTGCATCCGAGTGCAGGTTTTTGCAGGCACAAAGGACACCTGTAGGTTTTTGTGGGGTCAAACATTTCATCTTCTTTTGAACTTGCGTTTGAAAGTCTTTAACAGGTGGATGTAGTTATTCTGTTCAAAGTTGCTAATTATCCAGTTTACATTAAATCTTCCAAGATTAAAAGATTTCCCATCTGTAGTGTGGGGATAATATATTTCTCCCACCTTTTTCCTATCTTGTCTATTTAGAAAGCAATCTCTTCAGAGGAGGGACTGCCTCTTGCTGTGGTTTTGTACATTATCTAGCACAGTAGAGCGCTGATCTTGGTTGGTACTACTGTAATACAATGAATAGCAATTATAAGATTTGGGGCCTGATTCTCCACTGCCTAGGCCCTTGTGTCATGATTTATGCCAGTGCAAACCAAGTGTAAAATGGGCATAAAATGCAAACAAGTCAGACTCGTAGTGTTTTACATTCACTTTGTAGGAGGCCAGACTGCTGTGCTCAGTTTCCTATGCATAGAAAATCCAAAAAAAGGTATTTCTGCTTGTTACCATTTAACGGTGTAACTGACTTTAACAGGCACAGGAGCAGCTCCAAGCAGAAGTCCAGAGGTACAAAGCAAAAATAGAAGATCTGGAAACAACTTTGGCACAAAAAGGACAGGTAGATGCTTCGGAGTGGGTATTTTCTTTTGTTGTTTTGGACTGTAGCTAATCTCTGCTTCTGCTCACATATGCATGAATCCAGGCCATCAGAGGTCCTTGGTATAGTATCTTGTTTGCTTCATGAGTTTTGCAGGACAGTAGCACAACAAGCAGTTACTACTGTGGTGTAGCGATCCAGGGCTGGGTTTAGAGTTTTTAGTGCACAGATGAGGATTAGATTACAGTTGTCCTTCAAGAGACCCTGGAGAATTTTTAGTAGTGGTAGCCACTAGCAAAATAAGTGCGTTGTGATCCCACTCCAGCTCAGAGAAAAGATATCAAAGAACACACATCCTTTCTTGTCATGTTGAGAGGCAGAGACATTATTATAAACAATATTTTGCATTGCTATAACAATTTCTGGGTCTGATTTTATCCTGGTATCAAAGTCATTTTATCTCCATCAAAGTCAATGGAGTTACACCAGATTTATATTGACATAACGGAGATCGGACTCTGGCCCTTGATTTTCAGATCTTTACAAAGCCCAATTACAGTTTATTTAAAGTCCTTTATAAATACATATTAATTAAACCTCAAAATCCCAAAGTAGTTGGGGGAGAGGGGGAATCACTACTTCACCCACCATTAAAATGCAGACTTCTGGGTAGAATGTCACATTTGTTTAATACAGGGGTCCCCAACACGGTGCCCACGGACGCCATGGCTCCTGCCGGGGTGTCTAAGTGCGCCTGCGTACTGGCCAGCAGATGAGCATCCGCCGAAATGCCGCCAAGAAGCAGCGTCATCCAGAGGCGTCACCGCCGAAATGCCACCAATTTTTGGCGGCAGTTTTGGCGGCATTTCGGCAGCAACACCTATTGACGTTGCCACTTGTCGGCGGCATTTTGGTGTATGCTCGTCCACTGCCACGGTCCTCCATGGCTCGTCATCTGGCACCCGCCAGACGAAAAAGGTTGGTGACCACTGGCTTAACAGCACACAGGATGACTGCAGAACAACTGAGTACAGGAAATGAACATTGACTATATTTGAAACTGCAGTGGGAATTTAGGTTGGTAGAAGGCTGGGTGGGACAATGAGATTAATACCTGTACTCTTACAAAATGTGCCATAGGAACCACGAGTGCTCATGATCCCATTGTATATCCCAGTACAGTAACAGCACGGCTGTGACTCCATCATGGGGCATTGTTTCTATCCTGGCTCAAAGGGAAGGAGCACCACATTCTAATGAAAAGACTCCATGGGTTCAGAAGCTCTGCTACTAATTTATAGATTAATATATTGTTATGAACATACAGCTACTCTAGATTCTACCTCTCTTAGGTAGAAAAAAAGCCTATCACTGTAATATCCAACACTGCACATTTGTTAATTATGTTCAATTGCACGTGGACTCCCGGGCTAAGCACTGAAATAGGTACTCAATGATTATATAACAGTGTTACTTTACCAAACAGGATTCCCACTGGGTAGAAGATAAACAGCTTTTCATTAAGAGGAACCAGGAGCTTTTGGAAAAGGTAAGCTCTAAGGCCTCAGGTGTTAGAGGGTTTTAGGGGGTACAATATGCATACACATTATGAATGTAGAATTTGGTACTTATGAATGTATTGAATGGTGCGGGCAGACTCTGCTATTCTATTCCTAGATTTAGTCACACAGCTCTTCATATATAGCCCACGCTTGACATGCACAGTCCCTGCAGCAACACCGCTATTCCAAACCTGGGACAGAAACTGCCAATCATGTTACATTATGCTAAGTCTCTACCGTTGCTATGTAAGGCTGGATATTTTGATCCTGTGCTTAAAGAAGTGAAAAAACAGTGCTTCTAGAAATAAACAGCATTCCCTCCTTGTAGCATCAGCACTCTTTACTACGGGATATAAATCGGGAAAATTTGTCAAAAGTGTCTAAGTGACTTAGGAACCTAAGCTCTTGACTTTCAATGGTGCATAGGCTCCTAAATCACTTAAGTGTTTTTGAAAATGTTACTTATAATCTTTTAAACTGAGATTTTCAAAAGTGGTGAGTGAAGTTCCCCCTTCCCACTGAATTTCAGTGGTTTTGGGGTACATATTTCCTTTGAAACTTCCAGCCATTGCATTCTATGAGCTTTATAGATTTTGTTTGTTTTCAAAGTTCATCTGTAAAATAAAGTTTGATCAAGGTAAAACAGCAAGTTTGGAAATATCTTCCTGTTTGGGGTTTTGCACTGTTTGAACCCTCTTAATTCTTTCAGCTGCCAGTTCCGATCTTTGCGTTTTGGTTTGTTTTTGAAACAATCAGTGGTTTTGAAATGGCAGCACAAACCATGAATTCAAATATTTCTACTAGATAGAAAAACAGGAGGCAGACAACAGCCGATTGCAACAGGAGCTGCAGGATGCCAGAGACCAGAATGAACTGCTGGAGTTCCGGAATCTAGAACTTGAAGTAAGAAAGTGCAGTTTATCATTCTCGGATGAACAGTTTGAGTGTCTGACTATAGGTAGAGCAGGGGACTGAGAGTCAGGAGACATAGGTTCTAGTCAGAGGAGACACATGGCAGGGGCACGCGGTGGCACATCCCTCCACCTTCCCCCACCCCCATTTGCTGCTTGGCTTGTACTGAGCATGCTCACATGGACTGAGCCTGCTTAGTAACATCTGCTAAAGCCAGTGCCCTCACTCTGCCCACCCACTATTGGAGGTATGGTTCTAGTCTTGTCTCTATTTCTGATTCACTGTGTAACTTCAAGCTTGTCACTTGACCTCTCTGTGTCTCAGTATCCCAATCTGTAAAACGAGGATAAGGAGTTCCCCAGATAAGAGACGCTATACAAATGCAAATTATTATCATTATTGTTTCACACACAGTAGTGTCAAAACCAGGACAGAGCTTGTGATGTTTTGTTCTGTGCTGGTACAGCGCCTAGCACAATGGGGTCCTGGTCCTTAACTGGCACTACTGCAATACAAATAATAACTAATAAAACAACAACAACAGAGTCTGCAGGCAGAAAGTACCCAGACTAGCCAACCAAGTCCAAGCACTGCCATTTTAGAGGCACTATACCCCCACTCAGGCTATCTCCACTTGATGATCATCTCTTATTATGACTTTAACAAGAGTCACCCAAGTTTATACACTTACTGAAGGGGATACTCTGAAGATGGGTAAGCCACTGAAGTTCAGGTTCAGTGTCACTCGTGGCAAGATGAGGAGGGTGACTCTGAGCCTATTCTGCCCTTTCTATTAGTGTGCCTGGATCTGGGTTTAGTTGTGCTTACTCTGCTTACGGAGTCCAAAAAAACCAGAATCCTGCCTTGCTTTGATTTTCCAGCACTATCCCTGTTTTATTCTTCTACTGTGGTTTTCAAGTAATGTTTAGGGCTTCATTTGCTCACAAATCAAAGCTTGTAGGTATCTCAATCCTTCCCTAACTCCCACAAAGAAGAGTTGTGACAGATCCTTCCTGATAAATCTTGCAGACAGCCTCAGCTGTCAGCTGTGTTTCTGTTTGGTATAAAACTAAATTGACAAATCGCTCAATTAAATGTCCCATAAACTAAAATACGTTTGCAAGTTAAATTTGGGGCCCACTCCACTCCCTCCTATGCATGATTGAAAGACTCATAGAAACCAGATAAGACATCTATATAAAATCTTTTTCCTCTTGGCCTGAGTCCCATAGAGCTGGACAAGTATTGCAAAATATGTTCAGTGAATATTCATACAAATTATTAAATGGATCAATTTGTTGTGTTCATGCTCACTCTGAAATTACTTTCCACAAACGTTATAGTGAATGAGTTTGCAGGGAGGAATATTTGCGGGAACAGCAAATTTTAACAAAATAATGGCGTTATAAATGTGAGTATTCTCACCAGAAACCTGATTCTAGGGCTATGTCTACATAACAGCTGGGAGGGTTCTTCCCAACATGGGTAGACAGATATGCACCAGCTCTACTCAAACTCACTCACTACAAATAGCAACATGGCCACTGCAGAATGGAGGGTGACTCAGGCCAGCCACCTGAGTAGGTACCCAAGGGGTTCGGTGTGACTGTACTTGGGCAGCTCACTCCAGCTGCAGTCTGGGATGCTGGGAGCACACTGCTGTTTTTAGCACCCTAGCTTGAGCAGAGCTAGCGCATGTCTGTCTAGCCATGCTGGGAAGCGCCCTTCCAGCTGCCGTGTAAACATACACTCATCTAATCAGGGGATAGAAACATAACCTGGGATCACACGTCCAACCAAATTAATCAGCACAGCTTGAATTTTGAATATTTTCAGAACCTACAGAACAAGAATTATTCACCACCATTATTTGGCAAATAATTTTGGATCACAAATAAGTCTAATGAGATAATGAGCTGCTCCCAGACAATTTGAAATCAGACAAAAGAGACAAAATCCATCAAATAAATTATTTGCTGCCAAATATTTGCCTGGGTCTAGAATCCCATACCACTTAGCACACTGCATTTTTTTCAGACCTAGCTAAATTATAATGCAATTATTTTTGACTTTTTTATGAGGTAAAGAATTGACACACTGCAAAGCATGATAAACCAGACAGTGAATGTGTTATTTAATCACTAGATGTTCTACATAGCTTATTCATTCTAACACATTCTCCTGTGCATTTCCAATATGTTTAAAGGAAAGAGAAAGACGGTCCCCACCATTTAATCTCCAAATCCACCCATTCTCAGATGGTGTAAGCGCTCTGCAGATCTACTGTATGAAGGAAGGTGTCAAGGTATGTTAACATTACTATAGGCAGAGCTTTCAGCTCCACCTTATTGCCCAACATTTCCCATTATGAGACCCTGTTTTCTGTTGTTTATTACTTTGCCAAACTTTAACCATGTGGCCTGAGTATTAAGTAAGAGCTTGTCTACACAGACACATCCAGCAAAATTAATTAAAGGTATGACTTTGAAGTGGATTAGTTAAACCACATTAAATCCATCTGTGGATGCTGTTATTCAGAATTAAAGTGTCCTTAGTTTGGTTTATCTTAATTCACTTAATTCTAAATGAGGGTGTTCACACAGGGGTTTAATGTGGTTTAACTAATCCACTTCAAAGTCACACTTTTCGTCAATTTGGATTACTTTTCCTGGATGTCCCCATGTAGACAAGCCCTAAGAGTTCAAGATGGCGCAGGGGGAATAGGATCCATACCATATTGGTAATCACTGGTTCCGAGACAGCTGAAATCAGCAGTGTCTGAAAATCATTAATATCTTAGGGCTGACTATTTGCTATTACAAAATGTTTTGTTGATCTCGGTCCTGTACCCAGAGGCCAGATACCACCACCATGATTAAACATGCATCTGACACCTTTATGTTATTCTGTGTTGTAGGATGTCAGCATTCCAGACCTCATAAAGCAGTTAGACATCTTGGGTGACAATGGGGTAAGTCAGAGTCCTGACTAGCTTTCCTGGTAGGCTGATATTTTGTAAAGTAGCACCAGTAAAATTGGAGAAAAGTATGACAGTATATTTACCATATGACTATTTGTTCAAGAGTCAGGTTATAAGGATCATTCTAATAAAGGGTCTTGTTATTTCCAGAAGTTAAGGATTTGGGGGAGCTGGGGGCATCAGGGGATTGGTAATTGGATATTGAGCCTTTAATCTCTGGGTCACCAAACTGAATATAGCTCCAGTCTAACGGTCATTGGTATTTGATAGTCATTTAGTAGCCTGTGTGAATTGAATTGGTGGTCTGAGCTGACCACACCACATCTCAATTAGCCTTATGGTGCCCCTACTGGCAACTTCAGGAGACAGACCAGGAATTAAATGGGCAAGAATACACATTATCCCATGGACCCTGAGCCTGCCAGAATATAGTGGAGTGTGTGTCAAAGGGCTTTGTAAAGAAGGGTCACAGTGCTGCTGCGTATTTAGTCCCTGCCATATGGATAAACAGACGTCAGTTCCCAGGACTGTCAAACTAGCCCCCTTTGACAGCACTAAATTCACTTTAAGAAACTGTACAGGAAATTCAAATGAAAGCAATATCAGTACCTACTCAGCTGTGGACCTCACTCATGCTGGTGTAAATCAGAAGTAACTCCACTAATTCTAATGAAGTTACACCAGTGTAAATTAACCAGTGTAACTGAGGGGAGAATCAGCTCATCCTGTTTATAAGGAGTCTAGTTTTATTCTGCATTTCACATCACATACCTTTGGATTGGCACGTCCAGTCAGTCTGCACAGGTTAGCATTATGCAGAAAGGTGGGGGTCGTCACCTTTCCCAAGGTAGGATAGGATTCTCAAAGGGTCCTTAGGGAGCTAGCCACCCAGCTCCTATTGAATTTACATGAGATTTGGACAGGTTCCTTTGAAGTTCCTAGCTATAAATAATCAATAGGCTGTACACTCTGTATTCATTGACACCTGTTAATGTGCTTGTTTGTTTGTTTGTGTAATGCTCTGTGCAATACATGACAGAGTTCCATGCAAACTGTGGAAAGTGAGAACAGAATGTGGATTTTCTTGTAACAATATAAATATGCTTTTAGAAAACTGCTATCCCTTCCTTAGCTTGGTTTTCTTCTTTTTCACTTTACAGAATTTAAGAAATGAAGAGCAAGTGGCTATCATTCAAGCTAGCACTGTGTTATCCTTGGCAGAAAAGGTACAATTTCTGTGGTGCTTGTCTCTCAACTATTAAAGGCCTATTCTACAGTAAAAAAGGCTTGCTGGAATACTTTCGCTGGCATAGCTTATACTGCTTCCCCAAAGTCAATAAGCTATCCCAACAAATGCACTTTATTGCAGGTATAACTGCATCCATACTAGAAAAGGTGCCTGTATAGAACTGATATAAAAGAATCACAGCCTCACTGACATTAGTATACCTGAAGAAGTTTCTAGTCTAGCTCTATCCTAAGCAGGGCCAACGCAACCCACTAGGCGACCTAGGCGGTCGCCTAGGGCACTACAATTTGGGTAGCGGCGACCGCGGCGGTATTTCAGCGGCGGGACCTTCCGCCGCCTGTGTGGGGGGTGGCATTTCAGGGTGGGACCTTCCATCGCCTAGGGAGGCAGAAAAGCTGGCGGAGCTCCTGATCCTAAGCTATGAATTTAGATCTGTAACAAATGCAGCTTCCACACCAAATGTAAGTAGTGACTGTAAACTTTATAGAGGAAAGTTAGAGAAAGCCATCGACCATATATGGTAAAACTAGCAGTGGACTGGAAGGCTGAGATTCTCTAAGCCACCTAAGGGATATAGACACACAATTCCCATTGAAGTAAATAAGAACTGCGTGTCAAAACCTCCTACTTGGTTCTGAAAAATCTCATCTGAAATATTTCTGTTTCAACTGATTTGTTTTTGCAGCTCATATAAAAGGGGTGACAAAGGAAAGAGTGGCATAATGCCAGCATAGCCAGCTCTTTGCCACTCAGGGGTTCCCCCTATGCCAATGGAATTTCCAAGTAGCTGTCGAAGCCATCTGTAAAGCTATTTTGTGCTATAGTAGCACAGCCTTAGTAAGGGGATCTGGCCTTCTGGTTACTGTAGTCAGGCAAAACAGAGGGGAAGCATTTTGGTGGGGTCCTGTTTGTCATTGGGCACTTTAGTTGCAAGTGCTGTGGGTTACATCTCTGTGTTTTGCACCCTCTAGTGGATCCAGCAGATTGAAGGGGCTGAAGCAGCTCTACACCAGAAGATGATGGAACTGGAAAGTGACATGGTAGGCAAACGTTTTTGATATCTATCTGCAACAAACCACTGAATATATCAAAATATTTGGTGTCCCAGAGAGTCAGAAAAAATAATCTTTTGGCAAATAAAATGAATTATATCTTCTTGATCACTGGTGAATCCATAACATTGTTGTTATTAATTTGCTTTGCATTTAATAATTGTGAGAGACTGAAGTGGGATTTTTCATGATTAAATGCT
This sequence comes from Trachemys scripta elegans, assembly GCF_013100865.1. Lineage (NCBI taxonomy): Eukaryota > Metazoa > Chordata > Testudines > Emydidae > Trachemys > Trachemys scripta. Next base: position 18,431,052 of record NC_048305.1, on the reverse strand, counting down.
ATCAATGTTCATCTCTGATCCTATCTGTTTTCACCTTTACATGGTGCTAATTGGTTATTATTATGGATATAGGGCTCAGAGTTTGCTGGGTGCTTTTCAGAAAGGCAAATAGTCATGATTCTTGCCTCACATCGCTCACAGACTAAATACATGGCATGTATCAACTGGCATGGAGAAATTTAAGTAGAAAAAAAAAATCCTGAATTGTAACACTATGTTGTTTAAACACACTTTAAATCAGGGGTAATCAATTGTTTTTTGTAAAGGTCCAAATTTCTTGGTCAAGGTATAGACAAGGTTCAGACTCCAGAGAAAATAATAAAAAATAATGACAATAATAATAATAAAAATATTTTGAGGTCTGTTCAAAAGCATCTGGCAACCCAGATTTGCCCACGGTCTGCCTCTTGATTACTCCTGCTTTAAATCCTTAATATTTTAAAGGCAAGGCACTCATCGCTGAATTGTGCTCAGTATAACTTCAGCAAGGTCAGGATTTGGCTTCTCTCTTAGTCTCCTTAACTGGAGGAAGTAATATACCTAAAAGATTAACAAGTTTACATCGACTGTAAAGTAATCATAATCAGTAGCTTAGCTAGCGGGGTGCAGAGGAAGCAGCCGCTTCCCCTCAGCACACTTTGCAAAAGCGGCACCTTTGCAAAAGCGGCCGGAGGAGCGAGGGAGGGGTGCGGCCGGAGAAGGACGGGGGGGCACAGGCTGGCTGTGGCCCAGCAGCCGCGGCCGGAGGAGCGAGGAGGGGGGCGCAGGCTGGTGGTGGGCCGGCAGCCGTGGCCACAGGAGCGAGGAGGGGGGCACAGGCTGGCAGCGGGCCGGCAGCCGTGGCCGGAGGAGCGAGGAGGGGGGCGCAGGCTGGTGGCGGGCCGGCAGCCGTGGCCGGAGGAGCGAGGGGGGGGTGCAGGCTGGCGGCAGGCCGGCAGCCGCGGCCGGAGGAGCAAGGAGGGGGGTGCAGGCTGGCGGTGGGCTGGCAGCCACGGCCGGAGGAGCAAGGGTGGGCACAGCATGGCGGCCGGGCAGCCGCAGCCAGAGGAGCCATGGGGGGGAGGGGCAGTGCGGCCGGAGGAGCCAGCCGGGGGGGGGGCGTGGAGCGGCCGGAAGAGGAGCCGGGGGGCGTGGCCAGAGGAGGAGCCAAGGGGGGCGCCTTTTTTTAGGTTTGCTCCCCCTCCTCTTAAAAGCTGGCTACGCCACTGATCATAATGGTTCAAATTCTGGAGTTACTCCAGTATAGACCAGAGCACATTTGTACTCTATTACCTTACCAAAGCAAACATAATTGTTTTTCCTTCAGACTTTGCTAGATATTAATCTGATATTAACAACCATGCAAGGTCTCCATTACTGACAGATCTCATAAATTCCTGCTCCCATCAGACATCTGTGGTTGATCAAATAATACTTTCCATGGCATGTCAACTAACAATTCATTTTTTCTGTCAAAATTATTATTCATTGTAGGAGCAGTTTTGCAAAATAAAAGGTTATTTGGAGGAAGAATTAGACTACAGGAAGCAAGCTCTTGACCAAGCATATATGGTATGTACAAGGAAAATGCTACAGCGCACGCCATAACAGGACATAGATTCATATTGGTTCAGGGGGAGTGAGGGTTTTGCACATCCTTCCTAACTTTTTCACATCTGCCTTTCTCCATGCTGCTAAACCACCATCTTGCAGTCTGCACAGCCTCAACATGGTACTTGGCCTCTTCACATCATGAGAAGCCGGATACTCTAAAGTAGAAACTCTTAGGAGTTAACAGTAAATATCTTTCATTAGAGTCACCTTGCCCAGTTGGAGTCTTGCAGACAACCAGAACTAGACATGTGCAGGAATATTTAAATATCTCCTTTAGTGAATGTCATAGTGCAGGAGTGGCCACACCGCGGCTCTTTTACAGTTAAAATGCAGTTCACCTAGTCCCCCCATTGCCCCCACTCCTTTCCTCCCTACCAGACTGGGGTGGGGGGGAGCTCGGCAGCTCTGCTTTGCAGTGGGATGGTGGGGTAGGGGCTTCTGCCCAGTGGAGAGGGGGGTCTCAGGACTTCAGCAGGAGCAGGGCTGAAGCCCTGAGCCCTGGTAGGTGCGCCTAGCTCCCGAACGTCTGAAGATTGTCGTATGCAGCTTGGAGGGTCAGTAAGTCTGGCCACTCCTGTCATAGTGAGAAGATAGTATACCACAAATTGAACTGATTTTATTGGAAAATACCAGCCCAGCAAAATCTGTTGTATACAGGGCTTATACCTGCTGAGCGCAGCTTTGGAGCATTTCGTGTATAAGAGCAAAGGATAAAGTGTTGAGCAGAGAATGCAGGGCTACCCAACCCTGCATTAATGAACATGTTCATGTATTAGCAAGACTAAGACTTGAGAGAGAAATGTGTATCCTGGCAGGCTGATCTTTCACCCATATTCCTTTTTAACAGAGATGGTCAAAACAATTCAAAATGTAAATGTCAATGAAATTTTCCTCAGTATTTTGATTTGTGATTTTAGAAAAAACTAGTGAAAATGCTCATGAAAATTCCATCCCAGTTTTGACCAGCACCGTAGCTGCTTGAAACATTTCACAATTATGAATTTCAATGAAAACGTCATTGAAGAAAATGGACATTTTTTGCCAAAACATTGAAACATTTTTAACCAGTTCTTCTTTTCAATCTTGCACACACTTATACCTAGGAAGTTTCTTCTATGTATGTAGACACCTGAATCTACGACCAGAAAAAAATCCCAGCTATATTTAGTACAATGTTCCATCTCTAACCAACTTTTGGTGTTCCATCAACTAGAGAATCCAGGAGCTTGAAGCTACCTTGTACAATGCTTTGCAGCAAGAAACGGTGATAAAGTTTGGGGAACTGCTAAGTGAAAAGCAACAGGAGGAGCTGAGGACAGCCGTAGAAAAGTTACGACGGCAGATGCTGAGGAAAAGCAGAGAATACGACTGCCAGATTCTTCAGGAGAGGATGGAGCTGCTACAACAGGCACATCAGGTAGTGCACAAGGACCAAGATCTTAGAACAAATACATCCATGCTGTTTTGCTGTGTAAGAATGCAGATTATGGTCCAATGTTTCTCCCTAGCTTATGAGAGATCCTGGTTCAGTTGGCCTGGTTTTCACTGCTGAGTTGTCTAGGGCTTATAAATACCTGCACTATGCATGCAAATGCAGGTTTCACTATCTTCTTTGTGGAGGCTGTGGGAATATTTTGCCTTTTAAGGGTCAAAACCTAACAACTCTCTCTTCCTATTTCCTGTTTCATGAATCCAGCCTCGTAGCACAAACCTCGAATATAAGTTATTGGGCTCAATGCAGGAGTGACTGGATGAAATTCTCTGACCTCTGTTATGAAGAAGGTCAGACTGACGATCTAATGGCCCCTTCTGGCCTTAAAATCAAAAGCATTCTTAAAGAGTATCCTACGATATGTAACAGTATCAGTGTCAGCTACAAACAGTCAGGGCCGGCTCCAGGCACCAGCAGAGCAAGCACGTGCCTGGGGTGGCACATGCTAAGGGGCGGCATTCCATCCATTCTTGGGGCGGCAGAATCCGGTCAGCTTTTTTTTTTTTTGCGCTTCGGCAGTTCGGGCGGCGGCAGTCCGAGCGGTTTTTTTGTTTGTTTGTTTGTTTTTTTGGCTTGGGGCAGCAAAAATGGTAGAGCCGGCCCTGCGAACAGTGCACAGATAAGACCGACTTGCATAAATGCTGGAACTAGGTGCCACACTCCCTGGTTGAAGTGGTTTCCATTATATACAGGGGTTACAGTTTGATTCTATGGCTCTCAGCCTGCCCACTATCAAAATTGTTCCAGCACTTTGATGATTTTCTTCAAATAGGTGGTGAAAGGGATTTTCTTTCTAATCTCCTCCCCTCCCAAAGTGGGCAGTTGCTAATTGATCTCTCTGGGACATAATCATTGCATTTAACCCCTTTCATTTTCAGAGATAAGTGTGCACTGCTGTGGACCTGGCAAATCAAGGGGAGGCAGAGGAGGAATAGTGGGTGACAAAGGATTTCATGGCAATACAGAACTGGCTGGATTCCTTAGTTGTTCATTTCCAGGATCTTTAAAATTTATCCCAAGTGGGTGATTTGTTCAGCTGAGCAAAACAGTTAACATTTTCTCTTCTGTGCATTCAGAGTCTGGAGTTGGTTTGTTTGCTTTATATTTCTAGAGGATCCGAGATTTAGAAGATAAAACTGATGTCCAGAAGAGACAGATCAAGGACCTAGAGGAAAAGGTGGGTTGTTTTACATATTTTTAAAGAATCAGATCAGCTTTATTGGGTCTGAGACAATTTTTTTAGACTAAAAATCAAAAAAGTATTTGCTGACCTAACTGGACTATGTTAGTGTCTCTCTTTCCTCTTCATTTTCTTTCCATTTTATGTCTTTCATTATATCCAGACAATCTCAGATCTGTTTTTCCCCTTCCTGCAAACTCTCTATTCCCTTAAGGCAGTGTTTCCCAAACTTGGGACGCCGCTTGTGTAGGGAAAGCCCTTGGCGGGCTGGGCCGGGTTGTTTACCTGCCGCATCCGCAGGTCCGGCCGATCGCAGCTCCTAGTGGCTTCGGTTCACTGCTCCAGGCCAATGGGAGCTGCTGGAAGCGGTGACCAGTATGTCCCTCAGCCCGCGCCGCTTCCCATTGGCAGTGGGAGCCGCAATTGGCCGGACCTGCAGACGCGACAGGTAAACAACCCGGCCTGGCCCGCCAGGGGCTTTCCCTGCACAAGCGGCATCCCAAGTTTGGGAAACACTGCCTAAGGAAACAATACTTTTATATTAAATTATAAACATCTTATTTAAAATATGATTATGTGGCAAACAATGTTGAGGCAAATGCTGAGGTACTTACTCAGTTATTACCCAAGTCTCTTTATAATGCAGGCAAAACTCCCATTGAAATCGAGGTGAGTTTTGCCAACATTAAGAATTGAATGAAATGGAGTTAAGATTTCCAGATTGTGCCCCTTGTTCGTACAAGTTTAGGGCCAGATTCTGATACCATTACCCACGTTGAAATCAGTGGGGACTGGAGTAAGATACAACATAATGTGACTAAGGTTACCAGAATCCTGCCCCCTAACTGAACTGTGGCATCAAAAGAAATTGAAGATTTTTTGCTTATTGACTTTGTATATAGGTTCCTGAAATGAAACACAGTGGGCCTAATCACAGGTTCACTGCAGTCAATCCAACTGAGACCCAAAATGCACTAAGCAGCCAACTAATTCAAAAGTTGCTAAATGGCTAGAAGATGATCCCACCTCCTGTGCCTGATGATGAAATAAAGTCTGTTGTGGATCTGAACGCTCATTTTTGTCTTCACAACTTCCTTTAAACTATGTCTAGAGGAACATGACCAATTTACTTAACAAGCAAAACAAAGCATAATAAATAATAAATCTCAGGGGCATTGAAACTGTGACAGTAGCCAATTCTTCACCAAAAAACATCTAGTCTAACAGTAATCTGATTAATAATGGAATAAATATATATTTTAACCCCTTAGCTAAACAAACTCTTCTTTTTCCACTTTGCTGCCAAAGTTTCGGTGATGTTCAATAGAAATCAAGGGCATAAGCCCGAGTATATAATACATTCACAGGCAGAAAATGGATCAAAAATTGGGAGTGTATTACATTGTAACCTTTGATTTGAAAAACAAAACCAAACAAAACTTGTGACATGGTTCAATGGAGAACTGTGATGGAAGACATTGGATGGCCACATTTTCAAAGGGGGCTTCAAACCACAAACATTCCCATCCCACTAGAAGAGCAAGGATGATGATGGAAGAGATCCAAGGGTCAGTTATTAATAGTTCAGTATGAGGGATATGTCTGATTAAGGTCAGTGTTACATCATGTATCCACGATCTTAGCATGTTTACTCTTATGGATAGTGGGCGCCATTTTAGAAACCAGGTGCCAGATGCTCTGTTGGTATAAATCAGCACCAGTTTGTGACTTCAGTGACGCTACATTGATTTAAAGCAGCAGAAGATCTGGCCCAGTGTTGCCATGTGGTGTTGGGTGCATTCATTTTGCTGATGAGTTAAAAAAAAATGATACAGTCTAGTTTTTTCACACCAGGAAGAGGGGTTGGTATTTGCAGACACAACTGGAAAACATGTTTTCTGCATGCATAATTATTTCAGATCTCATATTAAACTGAGTTTATCATTGTATGAATTGCAAAGAGAACTAGCTCTGATCCTTAAGACACTACTGCAATATTTTTTTTACATAATCTTCTTTTTTCTTCTGCAGTTTCTGTTTCTATTCTTGTTCTTCTCTCTTGCCTTTATTCTTTGGCCTTGATGTCAATGTGCCTCTTGGAAAGGTAAGGCTGCTTCATATATTTCCATGAAACTAGTGTTTGTCCCATAGATTCTTATGAAATGAAGGCCAGATCCTCAGTTGGTATAAGTCAATCTGGGTACACTGACTTCAGTGACATTATATCAGTTTACGCTAGCTGAAGGACTGCCTTGAGTTTTTAAACTTAACAGTCTTCAGATCACGGAAGGAAGAATGGCAGTCTTGTGGTTAAGGTACAGGACTATCAGGCAGCTATCATGTTTGGTTGCTCTCCATGTCTCTGTTGCCTCCAGTCTGGATTAATGCAATGCACTGTTCAGAGCACCACCTGAAGAAATTCAAAGTGGGGCTGCACAGGGAATATATTTCACCAGTTCTCCATTTCACACTGGCTTACACAGTTCGATTCAGCTGCAATTCAAGGTGTTGGTTATAACTTATAAGCCCTTTATGGTTTGAGTCCTGTGTGTCTGAGAAAAGCCTCTCTCCACCTCTGTGTATCTGAGGGTACGTCTATACTTACCTCTGGGTCCGACGGTAAGCAATCGATCTTCTGTGATCGATTTATCATGTCTTGTCTAGACGCGATAAATCGATCCCGGATCAATCCTGGAAGTGCTCGCCGTCGACGCCGGTACTCCTGCTCGGCGAGAGGAGTACGCGGAGTCGACGGGGGAGCCTGCCTGCTGCGTGTGGACCCGCGGTAAGTTCGAACTAAGATAGTTCGACTTCACGTAGCTGAAGTTGCGTATCTTAGTTCGAAGTGGGGGGTTAGTGTGGACCAGCCCTGAGAGAAGCCTCATGCTCAGCCCTAGCAGCTGAGATCAACTGAGAAGCTCAAGACAATAGTCCTTATGGCCTGTTCCTGCAATTCCTTGCTCTTGTGAGGAGTGCTAACACGCAAGGAGCCACATTGACTGGGATTCCCTTACCGTTGGCCAGACAGAGCCCAAACTGGGTGATCTTCAGGGCACATCCCAATCCACAGCATGTTTTTTGATAGGTCTATATCCCTGGCTCTTCCAAACAGTTGACTGTCCCATTTTGGAGTTACCAACATTTTAAATATATTTCCTGGCTCTAGCAAACAGCTTTTACGGGATTGCATTGTGGTATCCCAGCCACTGACTGGACGTTCCTGACGCAAAACTTCTGAAAGATGATCCAGCACAGCAGCTGGGACGTATTTTGAGGTTATTCACAGTCAAGCTGGAAGGTCATGTCGAGTGGGGTCCTTCAGGGAGCAGTTCTGGGTCCAGTTCTGTTCAATATCTTCATCAATGATTTAGATAATGGCACAGAGAGTACACCTATAAAGTTTGTGGACAGTACCAACCTGGGAGGAATTGCAAGTGCTTTGGAGGATAGGATTAAAATTCAAAATGATCTGGATAAACTGGAGAAATGATCTGAAGTAAATAGGATGAAATTCAATAAGGACAAATACAAAGTACTCCACTAAGAAGGAACAATCAGTTGCACACACAAATTGGGGAAATGACTCCCTAGGAAGGAGTACTGTGGAAAGGGATCTGGGGGTCATTATGAATCACAAGCTAAATATGAGTCAACAGTGTAACACTATTGCAAAAAAAAAGCAAATATTCTGGGATGCATTATCAGGAGTGTTGTAAGCAAGACATGGGAAGTAATTCTTCTGCTCTACTCTGCACTGATTAGGTCTCAACTGGAGTATTATGTCCAGTTCTGGGCACCACATTTCAGAAAAGATGTGGACAAATTGGAGGAAGTCCAGGGATGAGCAACAAAAATGATTAAAAGGTCTAGAAAACATGACCTATGAGGGAAGATTGAAAAAATTGGGTTTGTTTAGTCTGGAGAAGAAAAGACTGAGAGGGAACATGATAACAGTTTTCAAGTACATACAAGGTTGTTATGAGGAGGATGGAGAAAAATTGTTCTTGTTAACCTCTGAGGATAGGACAAGAAGCAATGGGCTTAAATTGCAGCAAGGGCGGTTTAGGTTGGACATTAGGAAAAACTTCCTGTCAGGATAGTTAAGCATTGGAACAAATTGCCTAGGGAGGTTGTGGAGTCTCTGTCACTGGAGATTTTTAAGAGCAAGTTAGACCTTGGGGGTACACAGCGGTCTTCTAGGGGATACGTCAACTCAGCTAGATATATCCCTAGTTTTACAACAGGCTACATAAAAAGCACTAGCAAAGTCAGTGCAAACCAAAATTTCATACTGACAGTGACTCGTTTATACTGCTCTATATACTATCTTTGCCAGTCTTGCAGTGTGGTGCACCTAGCGTGCTGTGCAAATTGTATTTTGCATCAGCATTAGCACTGATCAGGGAATGTACTTTGTGCCAGCAAAATTTTCAATAAAAATCAAAAAGTTTTCATTTGCATTGAAATTTTTGTTCAAAAGTTTTCAGGTTTATGAAGAAAAAAAATCCACAAAATTAAAAAAAAAAATCCAAAAATGTTAAGCCAAAATTTTTCATTTTTTCAACAAAAACTCCAAAATGTCATCAAAATGGCTGACAGAAATTTCAACATGACCAAAAAAAAAAAAGCCATTTTTTCATTGAAAAAACATTTAGAGCTGGTTGAAAAATTTCATTTCAATTAGCACAGGAAAATTCCAGCTCCCAGTTTAGACGGATTAATGAATATTTCATGAGAATTTATACATATTATTAGAGTGCCAGAGAGAAAGGGAGGGGGGATTTTCTGGTATAGAAATAGGACGGAAGAGCCACAGAATTAGAGTTTCAGAGAAAGGCTTTTCAGGAGCCGTAGGTGTAAGCCAACATCTTTAGAAATACACATTCCCTAAATTAGAAAACTGCCTACAGTTTCTAAATGAGATTCCTGACTCCTTATTGTCTGAGAGCCTGTGGAAATCTTTTAAACATGCCCTTTAACACTGAGTGGCTGCCTGCCAGAAGAAACTCTTCAGAGAGTATTTGTATGCCTGGGTTACATGGTGACTTTCAAATTACAGTCTCCTAATTATTTCCACAACATACTGAAAGTCAGTCTAAATTCCTGCTCCCAGACATGTCACCTCCTCCCTCTGCTTTAGAGTAGGAGATGAAAGCACAGTCACATGGGAAGAAAAAATCAGAAGCAAAGTTGAGTACATTGTAACCACCATATTCGGTAATTGCATTTATGCCAGAGTGACCTATATGGAGAGCTCGTCCATCCAGGTAATATCTGGCTGGAGAAAGCTGATGAGGGTGCTTCAGGTTGGACCTTCTCATTAACAGTCTAGTAAAGACCATGCAGAAGATTATCATTTCTGTTCCTTTGCACACAGTCGTCCTTCAACCTGCAAGTGACCCATCTCAGATTTCTAGGACATAATGGAATGTTTGCCAATTGCTGGACTCAGACTTGAATTCTCAGCTGTACTGAACTCACAGAGCCAGGGGACTGTCAAGGGTGACTCTAAACCATTTTTATGCTTCCCCCAATCTAATGGATTGGCTGGAATTATAGTGGGCACCCCATGTAAATCAGAGCAGCGTTAAGGCCAATCTAATTTACATTGGCTGAAACAATTACCTAGGAACCATTCCACTGGATCAGGATCCACCCACCTCTATCCCAACCCATTTCTTCCCACACCCTTTGGCTGATTTTACAACATGGCCAAATTCAGCTCTTATTTACACTGGTGTAAATGAACAGTCACGTCACTGAAATAATCAGAGTTACTTTATGTATAACACCAGTGTAACTACAGCAGAATTTTGCCCAGTGGAGTTACTCCTCATTTAAAGGCTGTGATATCAGAATCAGGCTCACATTTCCCTGCCTTAGGGAACCATGAAAGTCTAGGGCCGGCTGTCATTCAGGCCCAGATGCTCAAAGGTAGGCCCTAGATTGTCTAATATGATTAGATATCTATGCTCACGTTTTCCTCTGTTGCTCCTCTCCATGCCTGAGTGTAGTTATGGGAGCTGTGTCCAGGTGGCAAAATCTGGCATTTCTAGGATATTCCATCAGATAGCTAAAGTCCCATCCAAAGAAGAGACTCATTCGTGTGTTGTTTTTCATGCAGAAAATTAGGATCTCAGACCCATGCCCTGCCTGCTTGCCTTCCTATGAGCAGGGAGAGGGATTTAGATCAGCAGGAAGGAGGGGGAAGTGAACTTTACAGCTCAATCTGGGTCGAGAACAGAAAATCTGCCATGACAATGGAAAAATTACAGAAGTACAGGGGAATGTCAATGCAGAACATACTGAAAGGGCTTCTTCCAATTCTGTCTAAATCCCAGGGGTGCAATTTGCACCAACTCAGTCTACCTCCCCCACCCTGATGTGCTCATTCCTTACTGCGAGCAGGGAAGATAGCCCATGAACATTTTGGGAGAGGTATAGATAGCCTTGGGAGAGGCGTTGGCAGACAACTCTGCATTATCATTGGATGGTAGCATCACTATAGTTGAGACTAGCATACTATTTAACAGCTGGTTTTCAAAGTGCTCTAACATCCACATGCACACCCAGATTGCCTTGAAATTTGCATTGCCTCATCAGGTCTTAGGGTAGGGTTAGTGGTGCAAATTTGGGGTCATTTGAGTAAGGGGTCCCAAAGTAGTGTCCTAAAAAATCATATGATATCAACCTTTTATGGTTCTTATAATTTAGTGGGGGGAGCACATGAAGCAAAAGGGTCAATGTCTTTGCCAATTGCCAGAGTACTTCTGGATGCCACTTTTCTTAGATGCTGTAATTTTTAGACTTTAAATAGATCCATTTGTAAAATTTCCTTGACGTGTAGCTGGAGACCCATTTTATGTTCAAAAAGAGTACGTTTTTCCATACCTCTCTTTACAGTTTATCATCTCCTCTTCCCTTAAGTAGCTGGGGGCATACATAGCTGAAATTTCAGATGAGGATTCATGACCTCCTAGGGTCAGTACAGCTATCACAGCTGTTGCTTTCAGGGGACAGGGTTACAAAGAAGGAAATAAAGTGCTTGAATGGGAGAAAAACTGTAGAATCCATCTGTGCAAAGCTTTCGGGAGTCTGTTGATATGAGATTCCCCTAGTTGAGAGAGTTTGGGAGGGAAAGGTGTGTATGTGCAAGGACATTCGGTTTGCATGGATTTTGCACCCTGTGAATTTCACTCTGTTTCAGAATTTAAATGGACCTGAAACCCCAAAGCAAAACTCAGAAGAAAAATGCCAAGTTTTTCCTGGTTTTAAGCAAAAGTCCATTATCCTTCCCAATCAGTAATAAGCAGGGTGGATGGATTCAAAACTAAACCCCAAACTTGGTCCTGGTTCATCCAAAACACAGTCCAAGTTCACTTCAAAGTTTCATGAACAAAGGGCTTGGGGGTCGTCCTTACCAGGAGAGTTCCACCTGCTTTCATGTCTCTCTCCTTGTGGAAGTTTTAGACAGCTCTGGTAGAGCAACCTGGCTTAAGCCCTGCTCCACTGAAATCAATTGCAACATTCCCATTGACTTCTAGGGTATAGAAGTTGGGTTCTAAATCCTTGCCTTTGGTAGCAGAGGGATATAGCTTGCTGTGTTGAGGAATACCATGTGTTAGATTCTTGACTAAATCCTTTCCAGCAACGGAAAATCTCCAAAACTCTGTGCGTGGGCGGGAGGGAGGGAGTGATGGATAGATAGATGCAATCTCTCCATTTAGCTAATACAGATGTTTTTCTTTTCTATTTTGTAGAGTGCCAGACTACACAGATAAGTCCTTAGAAAGGCAAATGCTTCCAAACCCATGAAGAAGAGAACATTGTTTACACCGATTTAAAAATACAACAACAACCTGTAGCCAAGACTACAACCACCATGTATTTTAAAGCCATTATTCAAGATTTGTTACTTGACAGTTCCTGTCTAAAGATACAATATATGCTGCATTTAATGAAGTTCTATATGTCAAACTAAGAAAAAAGGAGGGGGGAGAAACAAACTGTGAACATATTAAAAAAAAATTTAAACAGAATCAGCAGATGAAGTACAAATGGGCCTTGGGCATGGAACCAAAGTTACAACAGAACAATCTATCCCTGCTGTGCAGGGGGATATTAAATGTAACAATGACACCCCATGGAAAAAAATAAATATTAAAGGGACAGAGCAGGAGAAACATTTTTCAAAACTGTGAGGGGATATTGACAATAAAATATTCAATTTGAATCATCCGGCTTCCTTACTACAGGGACTCTCTCTCTCTCTTTTTGGTTTTAAACTCAGGAACAATGACAGCTGCAATGTGAACAAAAGGAAAAACATACTCTGTTTTGTTTCATGATGGGCGGAACTGGGCATCGTGTCGTACGTGGTGGGGATGTTAACATGCCACCAGCTAGGAGGGCAGACGAAGGGAAGAATGTGGGTGACGGACCTGATGAGGATTTCTGACAATGCTGTAGCCTTATCTTTCTTATTGATCCATCCATAAAGAACAGCACGTACATTGTTAGATACTTTTCATACATTTTAAAGACTGACACACTGAAGAAAGGACCACACTTGATTTCACAATTACTCCTAACGTATCTAGGATCACTGGAATGGGGCTGAAGAAAGAAATAATGTGTCGGGGGGGAGGAGAAGAATGCCTATGTTATCTGATCCCACAGAACATTGATTTCCAAGCTTGTCTAAAAGTGTATGCTAATGAACATGTGAAACAGTTATGAATATTTCGATTTTGTTTGTCAAAGTGATTTTGTCAGCAGGCTCCCTGACAAATGGTGCATGAACCAAAAATAGGTAATAGCTGGGCAAAAGCATCTTTACTAGACACAGGACAAATGTATCACTTGTCATTTGTCACAATTAAGGACCGATAGAAGCAGTTTGCCTTTCAATGCAACACTTATCTCCCTGTTACAATGCACAGGACCTGATCTTACCCCTAGGGAATGTCTACACTGCACACTCTTTACAGCGGTGTGCAGAGTACATACACTGCATGGCCCCCTAGCACAGTGTCAATAGCAGTGTAAGTGAGGCATTGCTTAGGGAGTAAAGATATGCCAGAACTTTAGGGTACGTACCCTACATGGCTTTCTACACACCCAGGCAGTGTTTCCCCATTTACGCTGCTATTTTTAGCAATGTAGTGTCCTGCTGCAGAGTCTTTCCCTGCTGCAGGCAGGAAAGGCTCTGGCAGGGGAGAGGAAGCGGGGACAGGCTCCTGCAGCTCCCTGTGGTGGGGAGAAGCTCCGGCAGCAGAGAGCTGTTGGAGCCTTTCCCCACCCCAGAGAAAAACTCTGGCAGCAGGGGAAGGCTCATGCAGGAGGAGGCATCAGGGAAAGGCTAGCTAACTGTAGTGTGGATGCAGTCTGCTTTGCACTGAGGCATATAACTACATGGACCCCACACACTGCCCCAGTGAGTGCGCCGTGTAGACATATCTGCTTACCTGAATAAGGCTCTTACTCACACATATAGTCCTATTCATATGGCCAAACCTTGAGAAGTGCTGAACACCTGCAACTCACATGGAGAGTTAAATTCACCCCTGACGTGACATGGGGTGGGCTAGAAAGGCAGCATTATCTAATGGCTGGGGCACTGGAATGGGAATCAGAAATTTTGAGTTCTATTCCCCACTCTACCACTGACCTGCAATGTGACTTGGACAACTAATGTCATGCCTCTGTTTCCATTCCCCTTTGTTTATCTTGTCTATTTCAATTGGAAGAAATATCTCTTATTATGTTTTTGTACAGTGCCAACATAGTGGGGCCTTGATCTTGGCTGTAGACTCCACATACTACAGTAATAAAAAAAATAGTAAGGGCCAGCACACAATCTGTGCAGTACTTAAGCCCTCAAAACAGGTCTTAAATTGGACTTAAATAATATCTACTTCTTATACAGTGCTTTGCATCAGTAGATCTCTAAGTACTTTTCAAAGGAGGGGAGTATCATTATCATCCCCATTTTACAAATGGGGAAACTGAGGCACAGATAGGGTGACTTGCCCCAGGTCATCCAGTGGGCCAGTAGCAGAGTTGGGAAGTCCAGAGTCCCAGTCCAGTGTTCTATCCACTTGGCCATGTTGCATAGGTCTTGTGGGCTTCTGCAACATGTGAATTTCATAGAGAATTTCAGGTACTTGGCATCTCCCAGGGTCTACCCCGCTGGGGCTGCTCACGTGTGTAAGCACTATTCATTCGAGTAATTGCGGTATTGTATTCCATTCTACGACAGGGGGCTCATTTGTTTCCTGCATGCCAGTTTGGAAGCTATTTGTGAATGGCTTTTTCTCCTTAAAATAATTTAAATTACAAAACCACCTCATCTTTTTAAGATTCTGTTTTAGCAAAGGAGTCCACTGAATTCTGCAGCAGGAATATGTTTGTTACAGGCCAGTAGATGGACATGCTGAAAAAATGCAAGGTCACTGCATGTTCTTTGTTCAGAGGAAACCCCGCAGCAGAAGAGTATATGCAGCAGGTACCATATGTGCTTTCCAGAGGTGCTGCTAGCAATATAGTATTGCAGCTCCGGAGCCAGAACTATTGAGAATCTCCCACACAATTATGCCCTGTTTGTATTCTTGAACAACCTTTACAAAATCTTCTTTCTGATTCTGTTTCCTCTGTTCTGTGGCAACACAAGTTAATTTCATACCCATTTATCAAACAGGTTATGTCTGCACTGCAATTAAAAACCTGCCGCTGCCCCATGCCAGCTGACTCAGGCTCGTGGGGCTGAGGCTAACGGGTTGTTTAATTGCAGTGTAGACGTTCGGGCTTGGGCTGGAGCCCAGGCTCTAGGACTCTGCAAGGTCAGAGGGTCCCAGAACTGGGCTGCAGACAAAGCTCAAACATCTACAATGCAGTTAAACAGTCCCTTAGCTCAAGTCAGCGGGCATAGCCAGCTGCATGTGTCTAACTGCACTGTAGAACTACCCACAGTGTCCTGTGAAATCTCAGGCCAGGCACTACTGCCAACAGAAATAATAGGCTTCAGTTAAAGATGGCAAATTATGGACTGGACCCATCAGCCCTCATTCAGGTGAGTAGTGCCAGTAAAGTCAATGGGCCTGCTCACGAATCAGAGCTACCAGATCCTGCTCTGTATTTTGTGATGTTGCATTACCTCATAACACGTGGCCTCGGTTTTCTACAAAATGATTTTTTGTCTTACCCAAGACCATTTGGTTTCTGTCAGTCAAAGCAAGGGTTTGTAAAGCAGAGAAAAAGTCAGGTTTCAGAATAAACCTTTGACTTCTCTATTTAGAACTTCTGAAATACACTGCACTTCCCAATGAGTCTTTGGCTCCCTTCTGCACTCAGAAATGCATCTTGTTTCGGTTCTTGTCTCTGATTGGTATGTCTCATCCCTTACAATTGTATTGGCAGAGTTGACAGGTGCCCCATCGGTCATTCATTCTCCTCTTTGTCTTTATAAAAGAACTTATGTGAGCCTTGGTGGGGGATAAATTTGAAGCTCCATAAATAGAGCATTTTTTAAAAAACTATTTAAATGGCACTTGCACACTCAAATCAAGAAGATAGATATCTAACAGCAAGTCCAAGCAAGGTGCTGAGTGCTCCTAGCTCCTGTACTGGAGATGCTGAGCATCCTTTTAAAAAGTTACTGCAGATTACTACAGTAATAGTTACTGCAGTATCACTATTGTATGCTATAGCATTTGGACTATTACTGCACAATGCTGTGGTACTTCTTTTTTGTAAGGGCCCGTTGCAGGATTAAGCCCTAAACACCCAATTCTGCATGTGTTATTGCCAGGTGCAAATTTGTTTTATAGTATATGCAAGCTATTGCATATATGAAATTGCAAGAGTAAATTTAGAGGCGGGAGTGGGAGTGCCTTTGAAAATGTAGTGCAATGGGTATTTTCATGTAAACTGAAGCAAATTCAAACCCCACCTGAACAGAGTTGTTGGAGGTTCACATGTCCCTTACCCTTCCTTCGATGCAATCCATGCAGATGTCATTTATTCATTTACAGTATATAAAATGGTCGGATTCTGATCTGTTACCGGATATTACCATGTATTTGCTATATACATGTGTGTAGCTTCAACTTAATACATTGTCTCTGTTTGAAATGCTCATGACTGAATGGATCAAATTCTGTCCTTAGACCTGTGCAACTCCATTGACTTCAGTTGGGCCAATGAGACTATATGGGGCTGACATCGCACTGTTACAAACCATGTTTAGGGACCAGTCTTGCTCCCACTGAATTCAGTGGCTATACTCCCATTGGTGGCGATGGGGGTAGGTTTAGGCCTTACAATGTAACAAAGGGAGTTGGGATCAATCCAGATGGAATTCCCTAGCACTTGAAACCTACTGTAAAAGCTTATGTATTCCAAGACAGTTGTGGTTATTACAACATGCTATGTGTGTGTGTGTGCTCATCCCCTCTCTCTCGCTCTCACACACACACTCACTCCATCCTTTTTGCTAAAGCTCTGGAGGTGGGATAGATAATCCACAGTCACCTGTATGTGGATTGTGAAAGTCCTGCAAGATACCACTTGGAGTGGATTGCTGGATTTTCTCTGGAGACTTGAAAAACAACAACAATATTTACCCCTCCACAGTGTAACACAAACCGTGCCTAATACATGCCCATTGACATCAACTATATAAACTTTCAACATTCAGCTAGATCAAAATGAGTTCACTTTTTAAAATATATATACACACACACACCTGTATATATATATATACACACACACACACTGTACATATATATATCCCCAGTGTATATAGTAGAATGTTGTTATAGCTTACAAAAGTGTACTTCCAATCCTAGGAATGAGGACTCGGGCCAAGGGTTGTTCGGATGACATGGCTGATTAAACTCCTTGTGGTAGATTGCCAATTTTGGTTGTATTCCTGGAGGTTTCATCATGTAACATAATCTTTAAGGACAGATTAATCTTTAATTCCTGGAGACTCCAGGACAATCCTGGAGGGTTGGCAACCCTAGCTTGTGGTTTAATTTTGCATCTCATTGACAACTTGTGGCTTTTTTATGACCCCTGTCCTGCAGCTTTTTTCCTGCTCTCTTCATGTTCCTGTTCACTGGGCAAATTATTGAGACGCCTCCCGCAAATTAGCCTTGTACAGCAGCCACAAACAAACAAAAGTAGTGAATATCCGTGAACTTTCCAAAGGACAATAGGTGATCCCGCACAGTTCAGCAGTATTAATATCAATGTGGGTCACAACTCCAAGCTCTCCTTTTGCAATGCCTACAGGACACATTACTGAGCTTTTCAGTCTCTCATCCTAAACTCGGGACTATCCTCTGAACCACCAAAACTTCCCATTCCATTGCATCCCATGTGGACTGAATTGGCCAGGCCTTCGTTTTCACTGACTCTATGTTCAATAAACTGCCTCATAATCTTTGGCAACCCAACAGGGTTTATTTTCTCTTTTGCGTCAGCACCTGTACATATTTTGCTCCTGTTTTTGTGTCTATTCCGAAGAGAACTGTAAATGAATTGGCAGAATGACTCTTTGATAAACTCTGTACATGTATATGTACTATATGTATTAACGTGTAGATGAGAATCCTTATTGTATGTAAAGTTTTATGAATGGTTATTTTTTAATTTATGTATTTAATATAGGATTCAATGACCTCTGGTGTTTTAGTTTGTATAAAAAATAAAACAGCAGCATTTTTAAAAAGTTCAGCTTACATTCACTGATGTGTTCAGAGACTATCTGGAATCTGTGTGAAGGTGGCATGTAGTAGGGCTGACAGGGACTTCAAGAGGTCATCTAGTCCATCTCCCCCTGCACTGAGGCAGGATTAAGTATACTTAAACCACCCCTGCTAGGCCTTTGTCCAAACTGTTTGTAAAAACCTCCAGTGACTGGGATTCCACAACCTCCTGAGGTAACTGTCCCAGTACTTAACTATCCTTACAGACTTAGTTAGAAAGTGTTTCCTAATATCCAACCTGTCTCCCTTGCATCAAACTAAGCTGATTACTTCTTGTCCTACCCATGGAGAACAACTGATCTCCATCCTCTTTATAACAATCTTTTCCCTATTTGAAGACTGTTATGTTGAAGTGGAGAGAGCAGTACACCACAGGTACATACACACGCAGACGCGACTACTATAGGCAGGCAAGGCAGATAATGTCTCGCCGGAACATAACATACTCTGAGTTCTGACTTTACGAGAGGTTCCACTCCCCTTTGTAGTGGACTGGAGATACTGGAGCTAACCAATTTAAAAGGCGGGGGGGGGGGGGGAGAATTCACTTCCCCCAACAGTGAGACCAAGTCCAGATTTGTTACCTTTTAGGGCAGGGGTAAATCCTGCCTCGCCTTCCAGGCTGGTACTGAGGAGACAGGCAGGAGGGGGTTGATGTTCAGTTTGTTTCTGGAGAGTAGCTGGGGGGGGAAGGTTGTTATGATTGTAGAATCTGGATGCGGTTTTCAAGATCTTACGCATGCTCTCTCCATGTGCTCACTACCACCCAGTGTTTTCAAGCACTAACTCCTGTCAGTGGACACCCTCATCATGCACAGTAAGGTATTTGCTGCTAATAAGTCACACAAGCGCAAACAGAAGCAGCTGTTTGAAACTTGGGCCCATGATTATTTTTCTATTATTATTTTGTGCGTACAACTCATATGTCAACAATTAGGCCCATTTTATAAACAAATCAAAAAGTAGGGCGCATTGGAGCAACCCCACCAAATGGGGGCTGGAAGCGGCATTTTAAGTTCCCGTCCACGTAGCACTGCTTTCTTTCGCATATTTCACTTGACAGATTCATCCTCCATAATATGTCAGGTTCCTGTTCACCACAATCCTGATCTAATTTAGCTCTTCACATTGATTGCATCAGCCACAAGCTTCTCAAGTCTCCAGTGGACTATATTTAATAAGTCCATGGAAGTTGATAGACTTTATTGTTAACAAACCTTTCCTTCTAAAGAGTAAATTCCATTGTGGCCAAGGTTACTCTTGCAGCCTGGCTTCTATGCAGCGCTTTAGACACTGAATTACCCCTGCCTGCATAGCAATGATCTCCGGGACTTTACTCTGAATGACTACAAAAAAAACTTGAAATCACAAAGTGCAGCAATCTCCCAGTAAGCCAGTGGTCATTAATTACATTGGTAAATCCCTCGCAAGAGAATAAATTCCACACAGTTGTATGTTTTACTAGATCACATTTTATGGCAACTTTTTATATCCGCATACCTCTATTACATAAGATGTTGTAAGTATGTAATGTTATCTCAAAGCGTTTAGCACTGTGTAAGGTGATAGAATGAAGTATGAAACAAGGGCACTAATAATTTAAATAAGTGATAAAAATGTGGAAAGAAAGTTTGTACATACCCTCTCTCTCCCTTTCTAAAATGCCCAATCCCCAGACTACCTACATGGGCAGGTAGCCGCCTGCTCCCTTTAAGAAGTTATTGTCTCAGCAGGTATCATCCTGTTTAACAGGGCATTGTCAGGTAGTGATGGGCTTAAAGCCACAGCATTTGGGCACTGAGATACAGGCTTTTGTCACAAGCCACTGTAATGCTGGGGCCAGATGGAAAATGCAAATCCAGATCTGGCTTTGGATTTCAAACTTTTCAACATCCCCGGTATTCAGGGATGTTAGGACTCAGATTTTTCATGTATTAGCTTTTTGGTTCGCTCTCTCTCAGGTGCTTACAGCTCACCAATCACCATAATATCTAGGCATCATCTTTGTCTATTTGTGCCCATTTCTACTTCAAGATTTTCCAAAACCACATTGACTTGCTCACACATTTCATCTTTGGCAGCCAGAGACACAGCATCCCAATGAGCTCGAGCATTTAGCCTTTCCTCCAGCATCACACTGCTGTCTCTAATTACTACCCCAAATATGACTAAGTGAAACCTCAAGCTAGAGTTCAAATATGCCATATACACTTTTTTTTTTTTTTTTGCCTCAGTGCTGATGAAGTTCCAAAGTCTCATCACAAGATGGCAGCATTTTTCTTCCAGACTCCCCCAGACAAGGGTTGGGTCAGTAGAAAATCTGAGGAAGTCAGTGCAGTTTTCCTTCGTGAGTTTCAGTGCCCCAGTTTCATATCTCTGTTTCCCCAAAAATCTGTTCCTCCATCATACATACACACAAAAGGGATGTTAACCGGAGAGCAAGGGTCTCACCCTCTCTGCTGCTACACTGGGTCACAACTAAAAAAAACAAAGCCCACTCAACATGTACTCGTTTTTAAAAGAAATCCCTATGTTTCATCCTGGGGACAGGGCCAGCTAAGAAATGGCAGATGCAGTAAATTAACTTAGAGATCTAACAGACTCAGCATTCACAGTCAGCCTTGGAACTAATTAATTACACACACACACAACAATTCAGTCTCACTCTTGTGCCAGATTGGGGGGCAGGAGGAAAGCAGAAGGAGAAGGTCAGTCTGAATCACTCCCTAATTTTCAGCATTTGAAAACACAAGTATTTTTGCCTCTGTTTATAGATATAAAAAGTTATTTATTGTGTCTAGGTTTTTTCTCCCTGTGGGGTTCTGTTTGCAGCAGTCATATGATTTTTCTCAGACTCATTTGCTTGGGCTTCTCCTGTACTTTGGGCCAGACTGTGATCTCAGCTGTGTTTTGTGTAAATCTGGAGTAACTCCATGGATTTCAATTACTCTGGATTTACACCACTATCAATCAGAGCAGAATCTGGCCTCCTCATCTTACAAATATGAGGAGCTGAGCAATTAACATGTAGTTAGTTATCTGTTTAGTGAATTCCCCGTTTGAGTTTGTGAATTGTTTACAAACGGATCACAATTTTCTTTAATGTATTTGTAATGTAAAATTGTTAAAGCCAAAGTATTTCTACAAATGCTTCTTGGCCTGTAGCTTGTTCACAAGCAGTTCATATGAATATTCAATAATCAGTATTATGGCTATTTTGATTGGACACATTTGTCAGATGGTATTGTTTCTCTTCCCTTGTCAGATGGTATTGTTTCTCTTCCCTCACTGGATGAGCATAAGTCATAGAATCAAGTTTTGTGTGAATACTCACAAATTAAGAATCTGAAATTCTCTTTCTGTGAATATATACACCAAAAATTCACTGTTTTTTGCAAACATCACAACCAGTGAACTCTCTCACTAGAATATTCATGGCAAATAAATACAGAGGTGGCATAAACATAGCTGAATTTACATACAATTCAAATGAACCCTGGTGGGAAAATGTTTTGCAGTAACTCATCCAGCTCTAAAAATACCAATATTAATAGTGAGGGGAAACAGTTGCATTTTTCTCCAATTCCTGTTGGAGTTCACAAGCCTAAGGTGCAGATCATAATATTTTCCACTATCATTTGCAAGCAGTGGACAACTACGTTTCATCTATTACTAATGTTCCAAAAAAAGACAGACTTATGATTTAGATGCCTTTATCCCCTGCATAGGAACACCTGTGGAAGTGATATATTGCCCAGCTTAAAGTAAGCAGTAGAAATGGTAATACTGGCATTCTGTTGGCATGTTACTTCTTTCCATGAAGGAGAGCAAAGGATGCACATGTGTTATTGTTACAGACCAGGAATCGGCAACCTTTGGCCCGCGGCCCGCCAGGGTAAGCCCCCTGGCGGGCCGGGCCGGTTTGTTTACCTGCCGCATCCGCAGGTTCGGCCGATCGCGGCTCCCACTGGCCACGGTTCGCTGCTCCACGCCAATGGGGGCTGCGGGAAGTGGTGCGGGCCGAGGGATGTGCTGGCCGCCACTTCCCGCTGCCTCCATTGGCCTGGAGCGGCGAACTGCAGCCAGTGGGAGCCGCGATCGGCCGAACCTGCGGACGCGGCAGGTAAACAAACTGGCCCGGCCCACCAGGGGGCTTACCCTGGCGGTGGTGTGCCGAAGGTTGCCGATCCCTGTTACAGACTATCATTCTGCACTGTTCATGATTAAAACACTTCCTTGGGTTAATGAAAGAACTGAACAAGGTTTGCTGGGAGTTTCAGACTGGGATTTCTTGTGTTGTAGAACATTGCCAAAGCATCAGACATGCTGTGACATTGTCTAATTAAAATATAATCATGCAAATCATTGTTGTTACCACAGCTATATAATGGCAGCGAATCTTATACAAAATATAACTCATGGCCAGAAAGGATTAAGCAGCTTGCAGGCTGAATGACCCAGAACCAACCTTTAAAGTCATGTTAGAAAGGTATGCAAATGGTAATTAGGGCCATTCATGGTAGATAGGCTAGAACTTTGAAATGCAAACCTATATTGTTAGAAGTTAGGGATGATACTAATTGTATATGTGTACTCATAAACATTAGCCATGTAAACAGACAGTTCCTGTCTGTCACTATAGCTATTGATTGTGAGATCAAAAAGGGAATAACAACATTTAGATTAATCTTGGGGTGAAATAATGTCATTGTCTATATATCTCTTTGAAGTTTGCGATAGACTGCCTAAAGGATAAATTGCCCTATATTAATTTTTGTAACTAATTACTGCTGGTGTTTATGAAACAGAAGGTTATATCCAAAGCCTATTGTTTACCCAGGACTGTATGATCAAGTGAATGCTAGAACACTATATAAGAATGGCTTGGGTCCTGATCCTGTTATCTCAGATCTGCTTAAGCTTCATCAGGGGAAGTTGAAGTCGCAAGATGAGATCCCAGTTAAGCTGGTACACCCTGGATATGATATTGGAAATTGGACTACAACCTATGGACTAAATTCTAAAAGAACTCTTTGCAACTACAAAGCTCATCATCTCTGCAATAAATCTGAACCTCAAGAATTGAACGCATGTCCGTATGTATATTGATCTTTTAACTATACACTCTCTTTTCTTTTTTAATAAATTTTAGTTTAGTTAATAAGAATTGGCTATATGCGTGTATTTAGGTAAGATCTGGAATATTCATTAACCTGGGAGGTAATGTGTCCGATCCTTTGGGATTGGGAGAACTTTTTTATATGATGAAATAAGATTTTCATTAATCTTCATCATATCTGACTTGGGTAACTAGGTGGAGGCCTGAGGCTGGGTTACTTTGAGGGAACTGTGGTGTTGGCTTCTGAGTAACCAGTGAGGTATAATAGAAGCTGTGTAGTGCTGGGTTGGTAAATCTAAATATTAAAATTTCCACCAGCTTTGGAGTTGTCTGCCCCATTCCTTGCAGTGTTGTCTGCCCCATTCCTTGCAGCCCCATTCCTAATTGAGTGATCTTGGCTGGCTCCCCCGGGGCACCCGGTCACTCATGACCTGAAATTAGCACTCCTATTTAAAATGTTTATATAACCATCTCCTGCCATCAACTGACATACTATTGCAAAGTGACCTTATTTGGGGCCCCAGAAGTATAAGAACCTTGTAGCAGACTAAACCAGTTTCTATGCTGTTTTAACCCTTAGAACCCTAGCATCTCCGAGACTGCCCCTATGGGAAACTCCCACAGAAGAGGATTTAATAGAAATGACTATGGGGAGGATTTTCAGGAGCACCTACCTGCCATTAAAAGTCAATGAGAGTTGGGTGCTGTCAAAAACCTTGCCTTATACCAGGAGTTGGCAACGTTTGGCACGTGGCTCGCCAGGGTAAGCACCCTAGCGGCTCGGGCCAGTTTATCCCATCCCATCCCATCTCCTAGAACTGGAAGGGACCTTGAAAGGTCATCGAGTCCAGCCCCCTGCCTTCACTAGCAGGACCAAGTACTGATTTTGCCCCAGATCCCCAAGTGGCCCCCTCAAGGATTGAACTCACAACCCTGGGTTTAGCAGGCCAATGCTCAAACCACTGAGCTATCCCTCCCCCCCGCTGACGCAGCAGGTTTGGCCGATCGCGGCCCCCACTGGCCGCTGTTTGCCGTCCCGGGCCAATGGGGGCGGTGGAAAGCGACGCGGGTGAGGGATGTGCTGGCCGCGGCTTCCCGCCGCCCCCATTGGCCCGGGACGGCGAACCGCAGCCAGTGGGGGCCGCGATCAGCCGAACCTGCCACATCAGCAGGTAAATAAACTGGCCCGGCCCGCTAGGGTGCTTACCCTGGCGAGCTGCGTGCCAAATGTTGCCAACCCCTGCCTTATACCTTCATGCATTGTTACCAAAGCAATCAAGGAAGAAGGAAAAGTTGTCTTGGCCCTTTACATGGGATGCTAAATACTCCACCTCTTAGAGCAAAATCATTCCTCCCCGCCCAACAGCTTCTCACTGAGCAAAGATTAATTGTAACTGGGAGTTAGGCTACTAAGTCAGTCTGGGCAATTCAGCAAGGAGAAATATTTCCCAAAGAACTTTACTTCACCAGTCTGATCACCGGGATTTTGAGTTGAATGCTCATTAACAAACAAAAGATAAGAAGTCCCTGAGTAAGCTACAGCAAACCTCTAATAACCCAGAGCAAAGCTCAGCCCACTCTATAGCTGTTATATTTGGCTCAGTCCCTGCTAACATGAGTAATTTTTCCCAGCTGCTTCCCAGGGAGCCATTTTATAGGGTTCTCTCTCCAGAGCCCTGGGCTCTTGATTGGGGCCTTGCCATGAGCCTTGGCTCACTACCTTAACTCCTTCCACCTGAGTGGGACTACAGCTACCCAAGAGACTTCCATGTCCACCCGAAACTGTATCACACACAGTTTGCAGATGGCAACACACTGGAACAATCCTGCCTTCAAGTCTAAAGGGAATTTAATTCATTCTGAGTTCAGCAGGAGCCAGCTTCCTATTGTGCTGGTTTCACAGGTTTTATTGTTTAAACCGAAAGGCTCTTCAGACACAAAACCAACATTAAAAGGGACTGAGGCAAACCTTCACCTATATCTGAAACATATTTCCTTCTCACTACCTTTGCTACCATGATGGCTGCTCAAATGAGCTGATGTGTTGCAGTGGGTGATTAAAATCTCTGTGATGCACTGCTGCACTGGGAACTCATTTAAGGAATTTAAATAGAAATTTCACAAGATAGGTCTGAATCACAACAATGGATTGGAACAGACCTTTCCCCCTACCTCATGACTGCCACTACGGTCCCTGAACTGTGAGAGAGATCAGATCCCAGCTTCACAGCTTGCACCCATATCTATAATGGGTAGACTTGGATCAGCATTACAGCAGGATGACAAATGGTTTTCCTGTCCTGTGAAAATGTTTGAAATTTCAAAAAAAATTTCCCATTCCACATCAGGATGTAATCAAGATTTTTTTTTCTAATTAAAAAAAGAGATAGAGTTCAATATGGCAAGGTGTCCCTAGCCTATTTGCCAGAAGCTGGGAATGGGCGACAGGGGATGGATCACTCGATGATTACCTGGTCTGTTCATTCCCTCTGGGGCACCTAAATTGGCCACTATTGGAGGACAGGTTCCTGAGCTAGAGGGACCTTTAGTGTGACCCAGTATAGGTGGTCTCTTGTTCGCTCACTAGGATAGGGCAATCTCAGGTTCTAGTCCCTAATCTGCCTGATTCCCTGCTAGGATAATGGCTAGTCTGGGGTGGTTAGTCTCTATGGTGCCACAAGGACACCTCATTCTTTTTGCTGATACAGACTAACACGGCTACCACTCTGAAACCTGTCAATGGTGTCTGTGGCAGATGTTCCACTTTGAATAAATAATTAAATATTCACAAGGCTGGGGAGAGAGTGACTCTATAGCCTGGTAGCTAAGCTATTTGCTTAGTATGTGGGAGTCCCAAGTTCAATTCCCTGCCTCTTTCCCTTTTTTTCTGATTCAGAGCAGGGACTCATAGCTGGGCTCCCACATGTGAGTGGCCCTATCACTGGGCTAGTGGCTCTTTGGGGGTGGGCGGTCTCTCTCTCTCTCTCTCTTTGACTGGGAATTCCATTGGACCTAAGGAAGTTTACTCAAAACTGATATTTTTTCACAAGTTCTGCATTTGGCAAATCTGCATTTTCCAATGAAAAACCATTTCATCAAAAATTTCCTGACCCTCCCTAATCAGCATGTGACTGATCAAACTTTAAGGAGGTTCATGTTTCAAGCCAAAACTTGATCTGAACTCCAGGGCCATGACCTATCTCTAGTAATGATCAGTAGTATTATAGTTAAACAAGGTTTTTCTCCTCCCCAGTCCATCTTCCTTTTCTATTTGACTCCATTGCACAGTCATCTTACTGCCCATCCATATTTGCATGGCAAAGACCTGGCAGTTGCAAACACCAATAATGACTTTGCCGCAAGACCAAACAGAATGATGTGATGCTGAACTGAGCAGGCATGAATGGCCATTATTCCAACATGAATCCTGAAATGCTAGCCAAGGGAATGCAGATACTGGAGAATATATTCCTTTTGATAATGGGGCTGGCTAAAACACAGGACTGGGCTGGGCACCAGGAAACCTGGGGAAACCCTCACTCTGCCACTGATTCTTTGTTTGACCCTGGGCATGTTACTTCACTTCTGTGCCTTAGTTTCCCCATCTATCAGATAGTGAGGTTTCATGCATTCATACTTTGACACTTAGAAGGGCAACAGTGAAAAATAAAAAGTCTCCTTCCTTAGGCTTGTTCACCATGAGAATATTAATCCTTGATGGGACGTGCTGGAGTTGTTGCGCCTTGTGTTGCTCATGTCACAAGTAATGTCTGTTATTGGCAAAACAGTAACTCCAAAACACTGACATGACAAAGCTTCTAACTTCAAAGCACAGTTGACACTTCAAAATGCATCTCCTCCCAAGAATTCCCAGTGCACGGCGCTCTCCTGACGTTCCACAACCCTCATCTGCTCCAGTAAACAAACTGGGCTTGTCAGGCTTTTGCTGAGGTTTTCATTCCACGGAGAAGAATCAGTCCCTTTCATGCTCCTACTCAGGGCAGCAGCATAGTGATGCTTTCACTGCATTTGTTGTCAGAGAGACCAAATATTATTCTGTCTTTTTGGGGAAGCCCATAATCCCATAGGCGGAAGGGCAGTGCAAACACCATGCACCACAATAGAGCCCTTGTAGAGACTTGCCAGGGAAAGTCTTAGAGGAGCAATGGAAAACACATTTTTAAAGTGCACAGATATAATTACTCATGCAATTTACAATCTTTCCACCCTTTTATACTCAAATCCACAGCAAACCTAGATTAAGTATATTCTATAGCTACAGCAGATCCTGATGCAAGAATGTCCTGTTTACTTAAGCTGTTATTTTTTTCCATAAACCACTGGGAACTGGATCTTTAAAGTAAAAATGGTGTCTTTGTATAAAGGTAACAAAATACATTAAAAGGATCCAACCTGAACTATTCAGATCTGGACCCAAATCCAAATTTCCACAGAGCTCAAAAGGTATGTATTTCTATAAAATACTTTTAAAATAATGAATGGAACAAAAAAGTTGAGCTATGCACTTATCTTTGCCCTTGTTTATAATACCAGACCACAACATTAAAAAGCAACAAATTTAGAATGGAATGAAAGGGAACCTTTGTGCACATAATGTACAATAGGGCCTGTGGAACTCATGGCTGCATGATTTTCAGGCCAAAAATTTAGTAATTGTTTTTAAAGGTACTATATGTGACATTTCTTATATGTGAGAAATGGATCTGAGCCACAGATTTAAGATGTGGTATCTGGAGCCAGATTTCAAATATTCCTAAAATATAAGAATGGATGGGGTTATTCAGATCTGAGCCCATTAGAAGCTAGCTGTTAAATTTGAATCTTGATCCTGGTGTGGGCTCTTTAAGGAAATTCAAGGGCGTTTGGATCTAAGACTGCCTCTTCTTTATACATACATGAATAAGAATAGCCTTTGCAGCCAGGATATATTTTATTAATACTTTTGGTTCAGAGTATGAACTGATCACCAAATGTGGACAGAAATAAGTTCCCCCCAGTGTACAGGTTATTTGTTTATCTATCATCCAAACGTGTACTTGGTTCTAAAGAGTTTACATTTTAAGTGCCCAAACCCCCAATCCTTAATCTTGCAAGCAATCCTGCTGCAATGGATTACACACATTAGGTGCAATATTGGGATATTATAACCCTCTTCTGAAGCATCCATCTAGGAGCATTATTCAGTGACAGGATACTGACCAGGATGGACCATTATTCTGTGTCAGCATGGCTAAACAGACCATTTCCTTGTTCTGGTATGGTACTTCCTGTGTTCCAACTTGATGAAGCTTGAAGCAACTCTCACTGTTTATCCACAGAGAAGCATTGTTTTATCAATAGCTTTTTGGAGTCATTTCTATGTAGCGAATATGAACACCTTGAATATTGGATGCATTGTGCTGCGGGCAGGAGCCAAAAGGCTTGATTCTGATTTCATGCCAGTTTCACATTTGGGTAACTCCACTGAGTTCATTGGAGTTATTTTTTATTTAATCCAATGTAAGTGAGAGGAGAATTGGGCCCCTGATATTTTAAATGCATGTGATCTCCATCTCTCCAAATCCTGGTGGACAAATATCTGCATAAGGGAAAGATCACAATAAGCATTGTCACCTTTGCTGACAATTTTGGCAAGAAGATTTAGGCCTGGTCCACACTAACCCCCCACTTCGAACTAAGGTACGCAAATTCAGCTACGTTAATAACGTAGCTGAATTTGAAGTACCTTAGTTCAAACTTACCGCGGGTCCAGACGCGGCAGGCAGGCTCCCCCGTCGATGCCGCATACTCCTCTCGCCGAGCTGGAGTACCAGCGTCGACGGCGAGCACTTCCGGGATCGATTTATCGCGTCTAGACAAGACGCGATAAATCGATCCCAGAAGATCGATTGCTTACCGCCGGACCCGGAGGTAAGTATAGACCTACCCCTTGGATTGGATGGGCTTGGAAAGTGAATGATCGTATAATCCCTCCACTTTATCCCTCCAGGTCACAGTAGAAACTCATTGGTTGTATACAGAGGCAGGATGTAGAGGAAACTCACACTGTTGTCCATGATGTATCTGTCTATGGAGAAAGAGAACCTCAGCCTCCAGGACTGTAAATCTGGCCCCATTCCAGAGCTCTGAATGCACTTTAAAAACATCTGAACATACAAGAATCCAGAAAAGATAGGTTAGGAACTCTGAATTTCCAGCGATTCTGACTATGAATCAACATGATGCTGCCCTGATGATTACAGACTGCCCTGCTTCGCCAGTCTGTTTCACTTAAAATCCAGCCATATGCTAAATTTATAAAAAGCACCAGTTTTGGAACCTCGCCATGGATGCTGCAGAAGCACAGCGGACAAGTTCCTCCCCAGAGATCCAGTCAACAAGCTGCCAGTCATCCTGCTACCACAGTAGCATGGGCTGCACAGAAGGACTCAGCGGTGCCTCCCAAGAAAAGGCAGCTGACTCCAGATTCCAAGCCAACATTTACAGTGCCAAGAAACATCCAATCTGTTAGTCAAGTTATGGGCTAGGTTGTGCAGCTAACCAGACACCTATCAGCCTATGATATCAATATACTTAAATGCATTTGCTCTTGTCACATAGGATTGGTATGATAAAATCAGAAATATTTTTAGGGCAGAGTTCTCTTGCTTATAATCCACTCCCCGGCTGAGTGTAGATATTATTCTAACTAAGGACCTGATTCTGATTGTTCATCAGTGTAAATCAGGAGTATGTCTACTGAAGTACGAAGAGTGACACTGATACAAAAATAACAGGAGTCAGATCAGAATCAAGTCCTAAAGATGGGCTTAAGCCCCAATATTTGTTATGGAGCCCAATTTTGAATTCCCCAAAGCTTGGAGGTGACAAGAGCCAAAGGTTTGCTTTGGGCCTTTACAGACACCGAGAACAACTATGAAATTCAGATCCAGTCAGGATCAGATTCTTAACCCTCTACTCAAGTTCAGAGATGTTTGGATTTAGGTATGTCCCTAATATTATTACAAGCAACAAGTAATTTCCAGGTCTTGTCCTCATACAGGAGGATTATAGCAAGGGTAAAGAAACCTGTAGCAAGCCTGAGAGCAGGTCCTTAGCCCAGTCACCACAATTAATCAAAGTGAATAGTGTGTCTGTCATGGACAGTGATAAGCAATATAAAGGGCTTGTGTAAAAAGAAACATAGTCACTCCTTATGTGTGATAAAAGGTTTCTCTGTGTTGCCTCCCCAGCTAACTTTGACTGCAATGGTTTTCCACTGTTTGGATGTTTATCTGAATATAATAAATGCCCTAAGGATTATCAATGGGCCATCTGCTATGTATCTAGATTGGGCTGGAAGAACCTCCTAACACTGAAAATAAATGGATTTCCAAGCCTTAGTAGCTGACTCATGTTCAAATTAGAGAGTATCCATCAGTCTGTCTGTGAAAGTACTGACTGACACATGAAGAAATGGGTAAGAAAGAGGACTCTGTGGGAGAGTTGGAGGCAAGACCCCGGCCCACATGCTACGTTCTGATCAGCTTAGGACATGAGAGATGGAGCCTCCACCCCCAGTCCTCATTGGTGCCAGAAACATAGAAATTGCCTTCACTTCCAGGGTCAGGTTTCATTGTCACTCGACCATTTGTCCACGTCCTCATACATGATAGTTGAGCAAAGCTGATCTCAAGTCTCAAAGTAGATGCTAGACCAGTTAGAAAACCCCTACTTGAGGTTGGTGAAGCTGCTGTTGCACTAGTCCTCAACAGTGGAGCAGTTAAAACAAAAGTTAAGGCAGACTCTGGTTCTTGTTGGAACAATGATGCACTCAAAGGGCAAGAAGGTGCAGAGTCAATCACCCCAGGAAGTCTTAGATGGCGACTTACAGAAGGGTATTGTCCTTCAAGCCATGAGGAAACCTGTGAAAACTTTTCTAGCCACCCTGGCAATATAAACAAAGAAGGAGCAAAGAGGAGCTGGTTGAAAAATGCAGACAATTTTTCACATAAAGTTCATGAAGCTTTCTTTAAAAATTTCAAAATGTTGACCACTCTATATGCTTGTCAAAAACAGTAAACCAAACGTTTTTCTTAAAGAATTTTGAAATATTTTTTTCAAAATATTTGTCAACATTTCCAAAACAGTTCTAAAATTTGACCAGCTCTTATTGTTAAAAAAATGCTTTGGCCTATTTTTAAAGTGAATTTCTCTGAATGTTCATCTAGAACTGGACTCCTCACTTTTACCAGTTAATTAATTATATTCAGTGTAATGCAGCCACACAGCTAGATGCGGCCCTAGATTTACACCATCATCTGACAGCATAATCCTGTGTGCAGGGCCTTGTCACATACAGTCAAACTGAAGGGCTGGAGTTGTAAGGCATTTGCAACTTCCCCTCCAGTGATGGTCGAGCTTCCAGCTATCACAGCCCTTGGGATGAGAGGATTGGACACTAACCAGTCTGGCAGACACAACAGGCCACTTTGCATGAACAATAAAATCTGTATAAGAACCAACGTGTACACTGGCATAACAGATGGGGGCTTTACAATTAACAATCAATAATCTATGGATTAGAGACTCTCTAATTACATAGATCCTTCAAACACATTACAGCCCTTATCGTTTCTGTGATACACTACCATCCAAATGGAAGGTCCTGTGGCTCCACCACACTTCCTTAATACACAACGATTTACTGCTGTGACAGTTGATGTGGCAATAATCCACAGATTAAGGACTCCCTGCATCTGCACTATTGTGGCTGTGTATCACATCTCCATGAAGGAGTCCATGTCTATGCCAGGACACAGCTGAAATCTCAGTGGAAGAACAGCAATGGTGCCAGTGCCATTGAAATCTTGTCTCGTTATCAAGGGAATCAGAATCTATTGCCTACTTGTGTGGGACTAATAGAGCCTAGTTTGCAAATCTCTGACCTGGACTAAGCCCACTCGCTCCTGCCTCCGCTCAAAACCACAAACAGCCAAAGACCTTTTTGCTGGTAAAACACTCAGTGCAGTTTATTTACAATATTAGTTTCTACCCCCCTTATACATTACATATCCTTCTAGTCCGAGGCAGCCTCCTGCTGCAAGCAGGAAAAAGTGAGCTTGCTTGCTCGCTCTCCTTTTCTCTTTCTGCTTCTTTTCCCATTTCCTTCCTGTGCCTTTTGTATCATCTGCCTAATGGCCTAATTAACCTCTTAGACCTTGTCTACACTATCACTTACTTCAGAATAACTTACATTGCTCAGGGGTGTGAATAATCCACACCCCGAGCGACATAAATTACAGCGACCTAAGCACCAGTGTGGCCAGTGCTATGTTGGTGGGAGAGCTTCTCCCACCAACACAGCTACAAGCTCTCACAGAGGTGGAATTATTAAGCCAGTGGGTGAGCTCTCTCCCGTCGGCATAGAGCATCTTCACCAGACACGCTACAGCCGCACAGCTGCCTCGGTGCAGCTGCATTGCTGTAGCACTTCTGGCGTAGACTAGTCCTTAGTTCTCTTCAGCCCCTCAATTAGGCACAGCTCTTCTTAATAAACTGCTCCAATTAATTAGAGTTGCAATGACCAGAGTGCTGGCTCAACTGCTGTTGCCCGGCTGTCTGTCACAGAATGGAACGAAGATGGCTTCAATGAAGCTAATAATTTATACATTTCCACTGAAACTCCAGTGGCCCTAAGCATCCATTAAGGATCTCAAAGGCAGACATAGATGTCTGTAAACTAGTAAGGGCTACTGGTAAATATTGTGTTTGTTTGTTTATTGATATCATACCATTTATTTTAAAAATATCACTTGATGTAACCGTACATGTAGCTAATCTATGTAACTATATGTTTCTGTTATAGTTAAATAATAAATAATAAAATTTGACTTGGTATCATACAATATGTTCTGAGGAGAAAGTCCAGGATATGCACCTTAACACACTCAAAACCCCCTTCACCAAATAAGGACACTCCACCAAAGAAGTAAACTGCATCATGGAAGGGGCCACCCACATATCCCAAGATAATTTGTTTTAATCCAGAAATAAAACTGCCTCCAACTGCACACCCCTAGCTGTCACCGTCCAATCCACACTGGAACCCAATCATCAAACAACTATAGTCCTTACTCAGTGAGGACCCCCTTCTGAAAGAAATCTTCCCTGAACCCCCTCTTCTGGCCTTCAAACAACTCCCCACCTCTTCCAAGCTCACCATCAGAAGCAAGCTCCCCAGAGATCAGGACACACCAACTCAAAGTGGCAACAGACCCTGCTAGAACAACAGATGCAAAACCTGCAGACATATCTCCACTGCTACAATGATCAACACCCCCCAGAACACACCTTTCAAGATCTAGGGGTCCTACACATACCTATCACAACATGTAGTGTACCTCATCCAGTGCACTAACTGCCCCAATAACAACTATGTAGGGTGAAACCAGACAATCACTATGCTCTCAAATGAACTCACACAGGAAAAACATAAAAGACAAAAACACCACATTACCTGTGGGTGAACATTTTTCACAAAGCGATCACTGTATATCTGACGTATCAGTCATCACCCTCAAAGGAAACCTGTACAACACTTTCAAAAGATGAGCCTGGGAGCTTAAATTCATAATTTTGCTAGACAATAAAAATCAAGGACTGACTACAGACACTGGATTTATGGCTTATTAAAACAATCTACAACTCACTAACAACCCCCTCTCCCCAGCTGCCTTTCCCTCCCTCTCCCTTCCTTTTCCCCATATGACTAGAGGGGTATTAATGGGCCACTTCACCTTGAATGGTACTTGAAATTTGTATTAACTACTTATGCTAAACAATCTGTTCCATCTTGTAGCTAGCTGTGACACTGAGCACATTTCCCAGACCTGAAGAGTTTTGTTTAAGTACAAAAGTTTGTCTCTCACCGACAGAAGTTGGTCCAATAAAAGATATTACCTCACCCACCTTGTCTCTCTAATATCTTGGGACCAATATGGCTTCACCGTCCCAGGCCAATGGGGGCGGCGGGAAGCGGCACAGGCGAGGGATGTGCTGGCCGCGGCTTCCCGCAGCCCCCATTGGCCCGGGATGGTGAACCGCGGCCAGTGGGGGCCGTGATCGGCCGAACCTGCCGTGTCAGCAGGTAAATAAACTGGCCCGGCCCGCTAGGGTGCTTCCCCTTGCGAGCCGCGTGCCAAACGTTGCCGACCCCTGGTCTATAAGTATCTACACGGGAACAAACATTTAATTATGGTCTCTTCATTCTAGCAGAGAAAGGTATAACATGGTCCAATGGCTGGAAAGTGAAACTAGACACATTCAGACCGGAAATAAGGCATACACTTTTAACAGTGAAAGTAATTAACCATTGAAACAACTTACCAAGGGTTGTGGTGGATTCTCCATCACTGATGATTTTTAAACCACTATTGGATGTTTATCTAGAACGGGTAGGCAACCTATGGCACGCGTGCTGAAGGCGGCACACGAGCTGATTTTCAGTGGCACTCACACTGCACGGGTCCTGGCCAATGGTCCGGGGGGCTCTACATTTTAATTTTCAATGAAGCTTCTTAAACATTTTAAAAACCTTATTTACTTTACATACAACAATAGTTTAGTTATATATTATATACTTATAGAAAGAGCCCTTCTAAAAACATTAAAATGTATTAGGCACATGAAACCTTAAATTAGAGTGAATAAATGAAGACTCGGCACACCACTTCTGAAAGGTTGCCGACCTCTGAGCTAGAAGATCTGCTCTAGGAATTATTTTGGGGAAGTTGCATGGCCTGTGTTATACAAGAGGTCAGCCTAGATGGCCTTAGAATCTATGAATAATCAGGTCATCTAATCCAGTGTTTCTCAAACTGGGGTCGCCGCTTGTGTAGGGAAAGCCCCTGGTGGGCTGGGCTGGTTTGTTTACCTGCCCCGTCCGCAGGTCCGGCTGATCGCGGCTCCCACTGGCCGCAGTTCACCGCTGCAGGCCAAAGGGGGCTGCTGGAAGCGGCAGCCAGTAAGTTCCTCGGCCAGCGCCACTTCCAGCAGCTCCCAGTGGCCCCAGTGGGAGCCGCAATCGGCCGGACCTGCGGACGGGGCAGGTAAACAAACCGGCCCGGCCCGCCAGGGGCTTTCCCTACACAAGCGGCGACCCCAGTTTAAGAAACACTGATCTAGTCTGACCTCATTATACGTGTTACACTGACACCTAGAGATCAGGGCCCCATTGTGCTAGGGCCGGCATCATACAAATTTATAGCGAAGGGAAAGTTTCCCTCATTCTCCTTTCCCCAATCCTTCTGCTTGTTTGTTGCACCCTGTCTTAAACCAAAGTCAATGGTGCTCTGCACATCTGCAAGGAGGGGTTCGTCTGCATGGAGCTCAGTTCAGGTTCAATAGTGTAAATTCCTCGGGATATAGACCGCCTCTTCCTATTGTTTAGCACAATGGGGTCCCAATCCTGACAGGGGTTACAGGTCACAACTATAGTACAAATAATAAATGATGATAATAATAATGATGTTGGAATAAGATGTAGTCCAAATGTCAATGACACGGCACTGCATTACAAAAGGGACAGTGGATATGCTTTTCATTAATGGTATTTCTCTATGTTTATTAAAAAATTGTAAATAGAAATAGTAATTAGTTTGGATCTATAAACACTCAGTGTTCAAAGGACTATAAAAATATATTTTTTTACCTCTGATCACCACTTCAAATCTAGTCATGATCAGGAGTGACAAAGTTATCATCTGATTGTTGCTCAGTAGAGGTGAGAGAATAATTCATAAAGAATAGTTTAGATGACAAATTTTGCCTCTTTTACTGTTCATGAATTCGTCACATATGGATGTAGTCACTGTTCAAAATTAGTGTGAGTTTCTCCAACAAATAATTCTTGGCTTGCAGACTGTTCATGAACCATTCATTGCACATATTTGAAAATTGAAATTTGTGCAGGGTATGTTAGTTACATAAATCACATGCATTTATTTCTGTTCCCTAACAGGAAATTTAAATATTGAAATTTGAGCTGTTCAAGCTGCATATCTCAGTTTCGTATTAAATATTTGCAATTCACATTTGAAGATTCACAGTCTTGTCAGTTACATCTAATATACAAAATCACTTTTGGTGAATATTTGAGCATTCAGACTTACATAAAAAAGATACATAAAAAGACAAGTATTTGTAGTAGTAAAGTTCATTCTGCTGAGTATATGAAGAATGTAAATACAAAAGGGGCATGAACATAACTGTTAGAAATTAAAAATAGGAACGAATGTTAATAAAAGTAATATTACGTGGTATTTGTCTACGTCTGTTCTACATGAAGGGAGTTGGGGGGTCTCCAGCCACTTCCCAATGGATAAACATCAATTGAGAAAATAACCAGCAAAATTGTCTCCACCGTCAGCCGAGGACTGTATGGTTTATGGATACTGCACTCCTCTCTTCCCCACGCCAAGATAGTCGCTGCAAGTCAGGGACAAAGCATATTGTTGGGATAGCATGTAGGGCATGCTGTACCTGTTCTCTGGACTGAGAACATCAGCATTCAGGCCTCTCAGCCCAGCATGAACACTAAATCCATACACGTTCATTGGTGCTGAAAGGACTCAAAGGGTATGTCTACACTGTAATTAAATACCTGCCACTGGCCTGTGCCAGCTGACTTGGGCTAAGGGACTGGTTAATTGAAGTGTTGATGTTCAGGCTCAGGCTGGAACACGGGCTCTAGGACCCTGCAAGGTGGGAGGGTCACAGAGCCTAAACATCTACATGGCAAATAAACAGCCCCTTAATACAAGCCCCGTAAACCCTCCTCAGCTGACCCTGGCTAGCCGCAGCCAGGCCGCATGTCTTTTATCTCAGTGTAGATGCACCCTAAGAGCAGTATATCATAAAACAAGGTGACTTGCATAAGGAATCTATGTTGCCTTGTTTCATCTGGTTTCCCTTAGATCCACAAAACACAGCTGCTGAGTTATTGCATTCTTCTTTGATGTCTTACATGAAATCATATTATTAAGTCCTGAGACTTAGCTGACTGTTCTCGGCTTCCTGGTTAGCATTTCATGGTCACCACAGCAACTCCCACAAATAGTCTTGTTAACCTCCAAGAACTGGCCTGCTCATCATCTTAATAATTCTCCCTCTCCAGATGGAAGAGAAAGCCTCCCTTCATAAAACAAGTGGCTTCTTCCATGAGTTATTGTTGAGACAATTTAAACTGCCTTTGGACACTGATTCCTTGGGTGTTCTAAAGCGCAGATTGCCAATAGGAGTCAGAAGGAGAAGAAAGACAGGAGTGACGGTTGTGATGAAGAAAGAAGAGGCAGAAAGACCTTGCCTGTATTGGAAAGTTTCCATATAATCTAAGGTCTGAACTTAAACTGAAATAGTTATACCAGAATAAAAGTATCCACATGGTGGGTTATACTGGTATGAATACCTGTATAACCACACTGGTATAATTGGTAAAACTTTCCTGTGTAGACAAGGCCCAAGTTACACATCTGATTGTAGGGTTGCCAGGCGTCCGGTTTTGACCGGAACATCTGGTCAAAAAGGGACCCTGATGGCTCCAGTTGGCACCGCCGACTGGGCTGTTAAATGTCTGGTTGGCGTTGCAGCAGGGGCCTGGGACTAAGGCAGGCTCCCTGCCTGCCCTAGCTCCGCGCAGCTCCCAGAAGCAACTGCCAGATCCTTGCAGCCCCTAGGCGCATGGGTGGCCAGGGAGGTTCCACGTGCTGCCCCTGCACCGAGGGCCAGCCCCGCAGCTCCCACTGGCCGGGAACCGCGACCAATGGGAGCTGCAGGGGCGGCCCCTTTGGACATGAGGACAATGCGCGGAGCCTCCCTGGCCGCCCATTGCCTCTAGGAGCTGCAGGGACCTGGCGGCCGCTTCCTGGGAGCCGCAGTACGTGCCACCAGGACCCGGCACCCCCTCTCACACTCCAGCCCTCTGCCCCAGCCTGGAGCCCTCTCCTGCACCCAAAGCTGTCATCCCCAGCCACACCTCAGAGCCCATACTCCCAGCCAGAGCCCACAACCCCTCCCTCACTGCGAACCCCTCTGCCCCAGCGCAGAGCCCCCTCCTGCACCCCAAACCCCTCATCCCCGGCCCCAGAGCAATTAATTTTTTGAGTTAATCGCGTGAGTTAACTGCGATTAATCGACAGCCCTAAAAATAATTGACTGTTCAAAACTGTGTTCATCTTAACAAGCCAAGTTAAGCCCCATTTTAAAATGCGTAATGTAGTTATTTATTTTATTTTGATTCATATGTTATTGATTTATCCCAAAAAATAAGAGAACAAGAAAGGGAATGGGAGGGGCTGGGGGGGGAGGGAAAGGAAGGAAGAGGGGCATGATCGGAAAAACAGAATGACATCTTGGCTTCCATCTGGCCTTTAGAGTGTAGGTGCTAGGAGACAAATAATTCTATCTTGTAGAAATCTCCCAAATTAGTGTTTTTTATTACATTTTTTGGCAAAAATTCAATTTTTTATTAAAAGATAAAGATAAAGATATAAAAGCTGAAATTTTCCTATTTCCTCAAAAGACGCTGGATTTTCCAGAGAGCTATAGATTTGGTTGAAACTGTATGACAACTGAAAAATGTTGATATTTTGATATTTTTGTACACTTTGAAATTTCAAAAAATAAACCAATAAAAATGTCAAAAAAATCCCGTGAAATTGTATTGGGTTTTCAACTGTTTTTTTTTTTTTCTTAACTGTTCTCTTAACTCCTACGCTACAGCAAAGGAATCAAGTTTATGATGAGCCAGTTAACTCGAAGCCTTCTTAATTCAAAACATGAAACAAGAATGTAAAATGAGTCTTATTAACCTCCCATCCCCTGTAATAGACAGGACAGGGCATCCTCTCATGCCAATAACATCTGGAGCCCTTGCAATCTCTCTGATTTTCCAACTCTCATCAAACTAACAATGATCTCCTAAATAGTTCACAGATTAGCCTGTAGTAGAGGAAATGACTTCATTACCACCAGGCACACAAATTCCCTTCCTGCAGCCAGACCACACAGTGATGAGCTAACTGCTCTAGTACTTCTTTAAGCTACAAATGCACAGTCAGGGACCTACTCACAAAACGCATAAATTCCAATGAGTTCTTCCTCCTCTGGTGCAAGAGGCCAGTGGAGTAGGACACGGAACTCCTGTGCCTCTACATTCTTTGCATAAAAAATAGAATGTCTTCTGATATATCTTAGTCCAGCCCAATTTGTCCTTCCCAGTTGCTCCTGTCCCAACTCCTTCAGCTTCTTTCATTATTATTATTAATCTGTATTACTGTAACGCCTATGACCCCTAGTCATGGATCAGAACCGCTTTGTGCTAGGTGCGCTACAAACACAGAACAAAAAGATGATACCTGCTCCAGAGAGTTTACAGTTTAAACACTAATGATCTATGGAGACATTGGCCTACCTCCAGCTTCTGGATCCAAATGCTCTGCCATCCCCAAGCACTGTGGAAGTTCATCTCCAAACTTTGTGGCTTAGGCCCAATTGTAGTTCTGTGAAGAATCCCCCAAGTATCATATACTGAATGCTTTGCTAGGACTGGCCTGCTGCATACAGAACATTTGGAAAAGGATTCAGAAAACACTGCATAGCAGTTGGGCAGTATGCTTTCTTCATTTCACTCTCTTCCTTCCTGTCACCTAATCAAATATCTCCAGTGCTAAATTAATGGTACACACTTAACAGACTGCATGCCTTCTTATTTATACCTTTCCAGCAGAAACTGGCCTCAACTGAAAACTTGGACTGAAACATCACCAAACATTGCATCCAACCCTAACTCCAAAATCCCGTCTCAGGCCCCTCTCCAGTTTTTGGAGGGGCTGTAATACCTCTATGTTTTCTACTAGTTTCCTCTACTATCTCAATGTTTTGTTCTTAATTTTAGCCGACACATTCTGAACTATCCCTTCGCTGCCCATGGTCAAGGTTGAAACACACTGTCAACTAGTGGTGTGTATGGAAAGCTTGTACCTTTCTCTGAATGTTCTAGTTCTGCCCAGTCCCAGACACACAATACTGGATTAAATGGGGCACTGGTCTAATGTTATGTGGCAATTCCTATGTTCCTAAACATAGGACTTCAATTTCCAGGACTTTCAGAAACTAACCATGTTCCATCTACTCTAAATTCTCCTGAGTAAGCTAAAAATAAAAAGCTCCAGAGAGGAGCTTTCATTATTGTCCTCAGAGGAAATACTAACATCAATACAGTAAGTAATCCACAGAAATGCTCTGCGCAACAAGGGCTCATTGCAGGAATTTGGGTCATTAGGTGAAGGAATTTGAGATTTATGTGCAACTTTTTTGAAGGGCACGTATCATATACCAAAAAAGGCAAATTTCCCTCAATAAGCCACAGTTCAGC
This sequence comes from Trachemys scripta elegans, assembly GCF_013100865.1. Taxonomy (NCBI): domain Eukaryota; kingdom Metazoa; phylum Chordata; order Testudines; family Emydidae; genus Trachemys; species Trachemys scripta. The sequence goes on along the minus strand of NC_048305.1, from coordinate 18,390,462 downwards.
AAGGTATTTAGCATCTGCCTAACCTTAAGTATTTGAATAGTCTCATTTATGTTAGTGGAAGTGCTCGCACACTTCAACTGAGGTATGCTCTTAAGTGCATTGCTAAATCAGTACCTTAATTAGATTTTCTGAAAAGTGACCCAAATAAGGAGCAGTCTTATGGGAGGCCAGCATGGGAATTCCCTATCAGTTAAACTAGAAATCAGGGTAATAAAATATATATACACACACCTAGCTCATAGAACTGGAAGGGACCCTGAAAGGTCATTGAGTTGAGTTGAGTCCAGCCCCCTGCCTTCACTAGCAGAACCAAATACTGATTTTTGCCCCAGATCCCTAAACAGCCCCCTCAAAGACTGAACTCACAAGCCTGGATTTAGCAGGCCAATGCCCAAACCACTAAGCTATTCCTCCCCTAACATTAGGTCTGACTATGGAGTGGTGTATCCTATCTGGATTATAACAAGTCACAGTCCATAGCAACCAGAGACCAATTCCAGTGGTTAATGACCAAGGCTGGTCCAACACATGGTTATGTAAATGTTTGAATGTAGGATGCAGACAAACACATAATAGCTTTAGTGGAGCTTGGATTCATAAGTTGAGAACACTTGAAGAGGCTCTGGGTTTAAGAGAACTATACCAACAGGTTACTAAATCCTCTCAGTTTAGCAGCACATCTGGTCATTAGCGACTGCTGAATCCCAGATGCATTAATGGTTCATAATATAAACAAACAGCAAAACTAACTGAATCATGGCCATATAACAGGGCTCCATCTACTTCTATTTATTTATAATGCCCTAATTGAGTTATGTGCTGAGATGCATTTTGGTCCAGGAGCTTCCAGACAGAGATGTTTTTTGTTTTCACAAGGCTTCCAGTCTTGGACCACCACAGAAATTCAATAATATTAACATTATCAAAATGCACATAAAAAGATACAAGTACTGATCTGCTTTGCAAGATTCCATGGGAGCAGAATGTAGCCTCGGAATCAGCTATGAAGAATGATGCAAAATATCTGAAAGCAGAGTGCCCCTCCACCACAAGCCCTTTGCTGACTTTGCAAAAATATAACTGCCAATGGCCAAAATTTTCCAACTGGGCTGCCTAAAGTTAGACACCTAATCCCTGTCCAGGCACCTAAATAAAATGGGGTGGCTTTTCGAGTACTGAAACACACATACATAACTCCCATTGAAATCAAGGGGCCTGAAGGAAAATCAGGCCATTTTTATGTAGGTGCCTAAACAGGGATTTAAATGCCTAACTTCAGACATCCCAGTGTGAACATTTGGCCAGAGGTAACATTGGTTGCATGCACCTCTTAGGCCTCGATCCTGCAAGCACACGCGCACATGCTTAACTTAAAGCACAGGCATACTCCTATTGATGTCAGTGGGCTTGCTTATGTGCTTAAACATATGCATAAGTATTTACAAGATCAGGGCCTTAGTCTCTTATAATTCTCTGAGCCACAACCACATCCCCCTTTCCAGCAGCTTTTTGAACCAGACCCCTACCACACCTACTGCCACAACCTCCACTCTTACAGGACTACCTCCTGCTGAGGCCCTGGAGAACTAATCCAGCTCTCTGTACTTCCACTTCCTCCTGATGATAATATAGGGTTACCATTCGTCCGGATTTACCCGGACATGTCCTCCTTTTGTGTGCTAAAAATAGCGTCGGGGGGAATTTGTAAAGCACTCACAATGTCCGGGATTTCCCCCTCCCCCGGCAGAGCGAGCGGCTGGGAGGGCTGCAGGAAAGTCCCGGGCTGGACTCCGGAGCAGCTTCCTCCTCCCACCCCCCCCTCCCTGCATTCTGAGCCGGCCGGCAGCTCCTCCTCCTGCAGCCCGCTCCGGCAGCCCTGTGCAGGGCCAGGGACCGGGTTTTGTGTTGTGCAGGGGAGCTCAGCCATGTGTCCGGCTGGCACAGAGCCCAACACCCTGTTCTGAGCAGCAGGGTAAGGGGGGGCAGGAGAAGGGACAGGGAGGTTCTGGAGGGGGCAGTCAAGAAAGGGGGGGGGGCTTTTGGAGGGGAGTGGAGAAAGTTTTGGGCAGTCAGGGTACAGGTAGGGGGTAGGGTCCTGGGGGGCAGTTGGGGGGGGTCTTAGGAGGGGGCAGTTAGGGGACAAGGAACAGGGAGTCTTAGGTAGGGGGTGGGGTTCTGGAGGGCAGTTAGGAGCAGGGGTCCCAGGAGGGGGCAGTCAGGGGACAAGGAGCGGGGGGTAGGGGGCTGGGAGTTCTGGGGGGGAGCTGTCAGGGGGCAGGAGTGGGGAGAGGGATCGGAGCAGTCAGGGGACAGGGAGCAGAGGGGTTTAGATGGGTTGGGAGTTCTGGGGGGGGCTGTCAGGGGGTGGGGAGTGGTTGGATGGGGCGTGGGAGTCCCAGGGGTCTGTCTGGGGGTGGGGGTGTGGATAAGAGTTGGGGCAGTCAGGGGACAAGAGGCAAGGAGGCTTAGATAGGGAGTGGAGTCCTGGGGGGCAGTTAGGGGCAGGGGTCCCAGGAGGGGGCAGTCAGGGGACAAGGAACGGGGGGAGGGTTGGGGGTTCTGGGGGGGCGGGAAGTGGGAGGGGCAGGGGCGGGGCTAGGGCGGGGCTCCTCCCGTCCTCTTTTTTGCTTGTTGAAATATGGTAACCCTATGATAATAATGCTGACCCATCTTTGCAAAGTGCTTTGAGATCCTAGATGGAAGGCACTACTGAAGTGTACTTTATTATCACTGTAAAAGTTTCTAGATATAGATACAAATAAACTGCAGTCACCAATGAGGGGAAATACAGAAAATGTACATGATCATTTAATGTGGTTTTGGTATAATATCACATGCTTTTAAAATAGGCCACAGGAGAGCAGTGATTAGTTATCTGAGGTGGAGTTCATATGTCCCTGAGATGTTATGATTTCCAGGATTAAAGTTCCCAAAGATCTTCTCCGAAATCCCATCATTCAGGGTCAAAACACTCTTTCAGACAACACTGTTGTTTTTAGACATAACTGGAAAGCATAGGTGTTTGCTTTCTTTATAACTATGGGGAATACAGATTTAATGAAGGAGATGATAAATCTTTGGAACATGTTGTTTAAGCTCCTAGGAATGGCAATATCTGCCAAATATTTATATTAAAAAAAACAACAACCTACAATAGTTAAATAGTTTGGATTCCTTTGTAGATGACAGGGGAGAACCTTAAAATAACCAGCTCTCCTAAAATTCCTCTCTAAGCCTAAGGTTCATAGGCCAACACACTTGTAGTTGTTTTACGGACATGGGTTGTGAAAAAGAATTCAGATATTCTAGCTTGGCAAGAAAGAAAAGTCTCTGTTTCGCATTCTCCACATTCTGAATATAGAATCGCTGAAACATGCTAAATTCACTATGGTATCCCCACCTGGCTTCTAAGGAGTTGCCCTACCATGCGATGAAGGATTTGAATGGTTGAATGATTGATTCTCTAGTTCTAGGACTTGTAAAAGCACACACAAAGACACACACACAAGGGTATGGACACGGACACACTGGCACCTATATATATATGGCCATACACATGAGAAATGGTAAAAAGGCCAAAGAAAAACACAACTAGATACAAAGACCAAACTGAAAAAGTAATCAGTTGTGAATTATATCGGGGGGTTCTACATAGATTCATAGATTCATAGAATATCAGGATTGGAAGGGACCTCAGGAGGTCATCTAGTCCAAACCCCTGCTCAAAGCAGGACCAATTCCCAACTAAATCATCCCAGCCAGGGCTTTGTCAAGCCGGGCCTTAAAAACCTCCAAGGAAGGAGATTCCACCACCTCCCTAGGTAACGCATTCCAGTGCTTCACCACCCTCCTAGTGAAATAGTGTTTCCTAATATCCAACCTAGACCTCCCCCACTGCAACTTGAGACCATTGCTCCTTGTTCTGTCATCTGCCACCACTGAGAACAGCCGAGCTCCATCCTCTTTGGAACCCCCCTTCAGGTAGTTGAAAGCAGCTATCAAATCCCCCCTCATTCTTCTCTTCTGGAGACTAAACAATCCCAGTTCCCTCAGCCTCTCCTCATAAGTCATGTGCTCCAGCCCCCTAATCATTTTTGTTGCCCTCCGCTGGACTCTTTCCAATTTTTCCACATCCTTCTTGTAGTGTGGGGCCCAAAACTGGACACAGTACTCCAGATGAGGCCTCACCAATGTCGAATAAAGGGGAACGATCACGTTTCTTGATCTGCTGGCAATGCCCCTACTTATACAACCCAAAATGCTGTTAGCCTTCTTGGCAACAAGAGCACACTGTTGACTCATATCCAGCTTCTCGTCCACTGTGACCCCTAGGTCCTTTTCTGCAGAACTGCTACCTAGCCATTCGGTCCCTAGTCTGTAGCAGTGCATAGGATTCTTCCGTCCTAAGTGCAGGACTCTGCACTTGTCCTTGTTGAACCTCATCAGGGTTTTTTTGGCCCAATCCTCTAATTTGTCTAGGTCCCTCTGTATCCGATCCCTACCCTCTAGTGTATCTACCACGCCTCCCAGTTTAGTATCATCTGCAAACTTGCTGAGAGTCCAGTCCACACCATCCTCCAGATCATTAATAAAGATATTAAACAAAACCGGCCCCAGCACCGACCCTTGGGGCACTCTGCTTGAAACTGGCTGCCAACTAGACATGGAGCCATTGATCACTACCCGTTGAGCCCGACGATCTAGCCAGCTTTCTATCCACCTTACAGTCCATTAATCCAGCCCATACTTCTTTAATTTGGCGGCAAGAATACTGTGGGAGACCGTATCAAAAGCTTTGCTAAAGTCAAGGAATAACACATCCACTGCTTTCCCCTCATCCACAGAGCCAGTTATCTCATCCTAGAAGGCAATTAGGTTAGTCAGGCACGACTTCCCCTTGGTGAATCCATGCTGACTGTTTCTGATCACTTTCCTCTCCTCTAAGTGTTTCATAATTGATTCCTTGAGGATCTGCTCCATGATTTTTCCAGGGACTGAGGTGAGGCTGACTGGCCTGTAGTTCCCCGGATCCTCCTTCTTCCCTTTTTTAAAGATGGGCACTACATTAGCCTTTTTCCAGTCATCCGGGACCTCCCCCGATCGCCATGAGTTTTCAAAGATGATGGCCAATGGCTCCACAATCACATCTGTCAACTCCTTTAGCATCCTCGGATGCAGCGCATCCGGCCCCATGGATTTGTGCTCATCCAGTTTTTCTAAATAGGCCTGAACCACTTCTTTCTCCACAGAGGGCCCATTCCTGAAGCTTTTTACTCAGCTCTTGGCCAAGCAAATCTGAAACTGAAATCAATGGGCATTTTATGGGAGTAAGGACATTAGGGCTTCAGGACTGGTATGTACCTATCCCTAGTTACCACCGAGAGGTGTAAGCAATACCAGATCAAATATAGATGAAACAGTGATTTTAGCTTCATGTGATCCTGGTTCTGCAGACAGGGTTGCAGAATCAGATTCTTAATCATTCAAAATTATGGTTCTGATTCTTTTTGAAGAACTGCATGACTTATCGAATAGCATATTGCAAAAAAGGATATGTCTGACTTCACCACATCTAGGGTGCAGGCTGATTTCCAATTCAGACAGAGGCAGGTATGATATGCTGACTTTGATTCCGGGATGGAGCTGAATGTTCGATTGTCCCTGCAACCTAAGTGCAAATCTTGTAAGTTTTTCACTGCCGCTTTCATTGCTGCTGTCAATTTTACTGCTCTAGGCAAAGTTAAGTTCCCTTCAGCCACCATTCATCTTTGAATTCTCTCTCTGTTAATACAACAAAGGAATCTGTCCTGCAGCATATCCTCTAGGGACATTTCCTAATTAGCAATATTAAGTTAATCTTTTTAGTACTCCCACATACATAGATACAGTTTCATCTTGTGTCCTCATCCTACTATACAAGTTAGAAACATGCTATATAGTAATCCTTGGCTTTGGCGCGTAATGCTCTGTTAAGATCATTTTCAGGTCTTCTAAACTTTTATGTCCTGGTTTCTGAGGGCGAGTCTACACTAGAAGTGCTACATCGGCATAGCTGCACTATGCAGCTATGCTGCTATAGCGCATCTGGTGAAAACGCTCTATGCCGACAGGCGAGAGCTCTCCCATCAGTATAATTACTCCAATTCTACAAGAGGCAGAAGCTATGTTGGCAGGAGAGCGTCACACCATAGTGCTGGTGTGGACAGGGCTTAGGTTGCTGTAACTTGCGTCACTCAGGAGGGTGGCTTTTTCACACCCCTGAGTGACGTAAGTTATATGGACATAAGCGGTAGTGTAGACCTGCCCTGAGATAGTAACAAGCTCCTTAAGAAGGCATGAATATTACTGCCACAGACACAGAGGAAAACTGCTATTTGTCCTTATCCATAATCTCATTTGCAAGAAAGTAGTGGCCCAGTCTTTCAATATATAGCTGCCAATCCTCATTTTCTTCATTAAACTTCTCAATTTTCCCATAAATTAACGTTCTTATGTTTTCCTCACCAATTTTATGAAGGGATCACTCAGTGCAACAAACATATGTCTACTCACAGGACTGCAAGCTGAGAACTTGCTGCTTTATTGCATCAGAAGTGTGTGTGCATAGGGGGGGACTCCCACTAACTAAACAGGTTAACCCCTTGATAATCATTTTACTATATCAGGGGTCGGCAATGTTTGGCACGCGGCTCTCCAGGGTAAGCACCCTAGCGGGTCAGGCCAGTTTATTTACCTGCTGACGCGGCAGGTTCGGCCGATCGCGGCCCCCACTGGCCACGGTTCGCCGTCCCGGGCCAATGGGGGCGGCGGGAAGCCGCGGCCAGCACATCCCTCGCCCGCGCCGCTTCTCGCTGCCCCCATTGGCCCGGGATGGCGAACCGTGGCCAGTGGGGGCCGCGATCGGCTGAACCTGCCACGTCAGCAGGTAAATAAAGTGGCCCGGCCCGCTAGGGTGCTTACCCTGGCGAGCCGTGTGCCAAACATTGCCGACCCCTGTACTACATGAACCAGAATTCTAGATCCACAATATGCCTCGCCTTACCATATATTTTCAAAGCTACACATTTGAAATTTGCAACTTGCACACACTCTGTAATGAGCCCAAATCAAAATCCCAGCTCAGAACCCCTCTGATTTGGATATGGCTCTAACCTTCACAGCGAGAGCTTGTCTCTTTATATCGGATCCCACACACAGGAACATTTACAGAGAAATGGTGCTCAGCATAATGGTATTTTGTGGTGACCCGCGCAATTCACTACTAAATGGGGCCAGGTTTGTGGCATGGTGAATTAGGTTAGTTCCCTTCATTGCAGCCTGCAGATGATAGTATAGAGATGAGCTATTTGGTTTAGGGATAAAAGCAACTGTGATGACAACGTCAGGCAGGAATCTATGAGGAGGCCCTTCAGTTGGAGAGGAAGGAGAGTATGGAGAAAGGCATGTATTTCATGGGAGAGCACACACAGGCAGCAGGAGCCTTTGTTTGTTATCTGGTAAGGTAAGGGGACATGGAGATTCTGGAGGACCAGAGCCTGCCCTATGATTAACTCTACCTTACTGTAAGCTGAATTACCAGTACTGAAATGCACACTGATTCTCCTCAGCCTCCCACATGTGCCGTCATTTACACTAGTGCCATGTGGGAGTACATTGCAACTATTCTGATCTGAAGAACATTTTACACCCACTTGGCACCGGAGTAAATGACGGAATGGAAAGCTGCGGAGCATCAGGCCCACTAAACACAATCAACATCACCACTCCTAGGTGGATAGGAAAGCGCATGTGGTGCCAGGCGCCAGGTGACATAAGCTCCCTGTCTCTTCATGGAAACCTGCTATCATCCCAGGATGATTAGAGATAAAATGCTGGAGTGGATATTCAGGCGAAGCAGTGAGTGACAGTTCCACTGAACAGAGACTGGTGAAAAGCAAAAAGAGAGCCACCTGGCTGAAAATAATATTATATTGCTCCTTGCTGGCCCCCAAAACAACAGATCCTAGGTGTATGAGCCTATGTATGTGTCCTGCTTCTTTTCGAATGTATTGTGCAGACCTTATTTTCATACACATTGGGCCAGATCCTTAGCCACTGTGAGTGGCACACAGCAGCTGGAAAGCTTTCCTAGAGAAACAGTTGAGGATTTCCCTGGCATGTGGGAATCCCCTGGTGGCATAAAGCTGGCAGAGCCTGCTCTAGTCCACCTGCTCCCAACACACAGTGTTGATATTGGATTCACTTACCCTGGAGGAAATCTGCAGTGGCTCCATTGAATTCAGTAGAGTTAGTCCAGGTTTACTCCACTGCCACTGAGACTAGAATTTGACCCTGTGAGGGAGGCCTGAGTTTTGTGTGGGAAGTAGAAGAAGGAATTGGGGGAACAAAATCCTTCCAGAAGGAACTCACAAAGAAAAGACTGGGCAAGGCATGCTCCCATTAGGGTTTTTTTGTTTTTGTTTTTGTTCTGCCATCAGAGAGACACCTCTTTCCAGTGTTCCCCGAAAAACAGACTCCACAAGTTGGATGGACGTGAGTTCACTTCTTTCCACTACCTGTCTGGCAGGTAAGGTAAGGGGAATTGTCTGTTTGTCCTGATTTGAACATCTCTGAAGAAAGGACTCGCTGAGCTATGTCCTTAGCACTCCTTTGGTGACCATTTCAAAAGAAGACGCCAATGGAAAGAGAGTACAGAATAAATAAGAACACTAACAAAAGTACAATGAGGACAAACTTAACACAGAGCTGCTGCTTGCTGTGAATGGATCGGCTGGGTGAACGCTTGTTTTTCTGCTTTATGTCTTTGCTTTTTATACTGTGTAAAATCTTTCAAACTTTTGTGCCCAGCATCGAGTGGTACAACACAAAGAGAGGACCCTAGATGGCCAGGAACCTTGAGCTCGTTCACTTCTTCCTGTGTGCTTTCTCACTGCATCTCAGAGCCTTCTTGCTGTGCTTCATTGATGAAGTCAGACAGCTTTCATCCGCTGGTATAATCAGAAGCCAGGGAATGCTACCATAAAACAGAGTGGGGCTGATTGTGATTTCATGTACACCAATTTTACGCTGGTGTAATTGCAGTGGGACAGATTCTGATCTCACTTTCACTGGTATAAATCTGGAGTGATTCCTTGGAAAGGAATGAGCTCAATGAATGGGGCATCCAAGGGGTTATTGACCAGATTGACCCCAGTGAAAGTGAAATCAAATTCTTCCCCAAACTCTTACTTCATTCCAGTAGGCAAATAAGATCAGAATCTCCCCGGCAGGTCAGCAGAGCTACAAGACTGTCACTCTTCTACCCAGGCTGCATTCTGATTATGTATTCTTTTGACAGTAAATATTAAGCTGCAGAATGGAAGTAAAACATTGGCTGGTAAATCTTACAACTCAGCATGAATTTTAAATTCAGCTCCTTTAGAGATAGCATCTTCTTCCAACCTGGTTCAGCCAAAAGAGAAACAGATGGCTGGTCACTGAGGGACTTCGTTAGGAAGCCATTAGGAAATGGTGGCAGCGGGAGTAAAAAACCGCCACTAACCAATCAGAATTAATCCAACATTTCTTCTTGGGTTCTTTGTGTCCTGCTAACGAAATTAGAGCCATTGTTTTGTCAGACTACAGAACTGTCACCTCTCTCAGGTAGAGATCACTCCTATTAAACAAGGTAAATTGTTGTCCTGGTGCCTCAAAAGGAGACTGTCATTTCATTCTGGGAATCACTGTCATTAGCTTCTACAGGAGGGAGGCCCTTATCCTGTGATGTAATCTGCACAGCTGGACTCCTACCCCAGCACACAGCCCATTGCAGGATTGGGACCCAAGACTATAAACTCCCCAGGGCAGAGACAAGTCTTTTGTGTGGTTTCTATGGAGCACCAAGTACATTTGTGAGGTTTCAAAAAACAAAAACAGGAAATGATTTGGTTAAAGTGTAACAGTCCACTTACATTTCCAAGTATTTTTCTTTCTTTTAATCAAACCCTTTTTAAAATTTCAAAGTAAGGTTTTAGTTTGGGGTGAAAAGTGTCAAAGGGCCAGGATTTGAGAACTAGGTCTTGTATTTAATCAAGACGCAAATATAACATGGGCAGAAGCAGTGACAACTGCCTGAGCACCGCACTCCTACAGCATTGTACCTCTGACTTGATCTGAAGGGACCATTCCTTAGAGCAAGTCTCTTCTAGGGTTCATTAAATAATTGTCCCTTCTGGTCAGATTGACAAGAAAGGTGCCAAATGCAATGGTGGGCTCTGATATGAATACTTGCCCTCTAAGAACTGGACTAAGACCTATGGGCTCAGTCCACACATTCCACCTACCAGCCATCAGCATCAACAGATGTTATTTAGGGTTTGTTTACACTGAAAACTCAGTGGCATAGCAATGTCTCTCAGCGTGTGAAAAATCCACACCCCTCAGAGACATAGCTATGTTAACCTAACCCCCAGTGTAGACAGTGCTGGTTGATGGAAGAATTCTTCCATTCACCTCTCAGGGAGGTGGATAAACTACAATGACAGGAGAGCCCCTCCCATCGCTGTCGTGAGTGTCTACACTGAAGCCCTACAGAGGTGCGGCTGCAGCACTGCAACTGTGCTATGTAGTATTTTAGGTGGAGCTATGCCCTTACTCAGGGCCGTCGAGAGCGGGTTCGGGGCCCGATGAAAATTTTTTTCGGGGCCCCCAGCAAGGGCGGACAGGCTAAACAGGGCCGACAAAGGGGGGGGAAGCTGGGCTCCAGGCCCCTTTCCAGACCCGCTGGGCCCTGGTAAGGCAACGAGGGGGGGGAAGCCAGGCCCCAGGCCCCCTTCCGGACCGCTGGGCCCCGGTAATTTGTACCGGCTTCCCCCCCACTCGTCGGGCCTGCCCTTACTGATCAAAGTTGGAGGCAGCATGTAAGGGCTCCTGGATCCTTTTCTCAGCTCTGCCAGTGACTCATCATGTGACCTTGGACAAGTCACTTAGGGTATATCTACACTGCCATTAAACACCCAAGGCTGACCTGGACTGACTCAAGCTAAGGGACAGTTTAATTGCCACGTAGACCGCTGCAAACAGAGCTCTGGGATCCTCCCTCCTCGCAGGGTCCTAGAGCCTGAGCTCCAGTGTGAGCCTGTACATCTACAAGGCAATTAAACAGCCCCTTAGCCCGAGCCCCGCAAGCCCCAGTCAGCTGGCATGGGCCAACCACACCTTTTTAACTGCAGTGTAGACATAGTTTTAGCCACACTGACCCACTTCCTCCGAGCTATAAAGGCAATTAATTCCCATCTACAACAATGAGAATTAGGTACCTAAATACCTTTGAGGAACTGGGCCAGTGTGTCCAAGTTTCCAAATCCATAAAAAGGCAATAATGATACTTACCTGCCACACCTGGGTCTTGTGAAGCTTAAACAACATATGCAAAGGACTTCAAGATCTTCAGATGAGAGATGCTCAGTAAATGAGTACAAATTATTTTTATAGGGTTTTGGAGTCATTACTGAGCTGGTTAGATTTGAACCAGTGATTTAAAGGGGAAAGCAGTAGTCTGTTGTTACTAAGCCCCTCAGCCAGCTAGCTACACGAAACAAAACACTCTGCTAAAATTCTATAGCACTTTCCACTGATCCGAGATAAACATTTCTGAGATTGGAGGCTCTAAAAGGAGGATCACGTCTGTTTTTTTCTTTTTCTTCTGCTTTCCTTAATGCATAAATCTCCCAAAGACTGCTTTAGTTTAAAATAACAACAGCAAAAGGTTTTATTTTCATGCGTGATGACTCTGTCCTGCAGTGTTTTATCTCAGCAAATAGCAATTTCAGCCAGTACTTAGGTTCATTCTCTGGCCAAGCAAGTATAAACATCTCTTGTGTTTGCTTTTCTTTTTGCTTTCATATGGATGGAAGACAAAACCAGAGTACTAAGTATATGATTCCCTTGCAGGGTTTGGAAAGAGACTGAAGTACTTTAATTCTTGCCAGTTTGGATTCAGTAGCAAGTTTTAAAGCTGGGACAGCCTTTGCTTTTATTACCTCTGGTTGTATTGAATCCTTTACATCCTAGTCCTAAGGGCCTCACATTGCATGTCACATAGGGTTTTATTTTGGTAATAATGCTGACACAACATGTTTTGAAAGTTCTAACTCAAGAGTTTGACATTTTTAAGAGCCCTGTGCTCATCTGAGGATAGTAGTGGACAAAGCTCTCCATATTAGCTTTGTGGGGTTTTGTTTGTAGCCATGACAAACAAAAATTTGCATAGGGCTCGCAAGTTCATTGGAGCATTAATTTTTGACACTACATGCAAAACTCAACTCACACAATGGTGGATCAGGTGCACTAGGGCTTGCTGACAAAATATTCCTCTGAAGTGAACTCACAAATCCTATGAAAATCTTAGGTTTCTTTTAAAAACCAACCACCCCCAAAATCAAGATAGAGACTTTTGTATATGCCCCTATGCCAATTCCTGCCATGTCCTTGTTGCAGGGAACATTCCCAAAGGAAAAGTGGTGTAGCTGGGGCATTCCTATGCCAAGGCAATCCCTTGCAACTAGGACATCCCTTGAAATAGTGGGCAACTAGTAAGAGCAGTCTAAATGCTGCTCTATCTTCACCAGCTCCAGGATTAGGAGCCATGAAGAGCCTTAAAGCCACCTTTGCTCCACTGTCTTCCATTCCTGAGTAATTCCAAGCATAGCTTGGACACAGCTCAGGACCTAACTCTAAGTCATTAGTAAAAACAAATAACCCGTAAAGAATATTTTGACCCTCATATACATAGTCAGACTGATGCAGGCATTGTCTTACCCCCCTTATAGTTGCTGCCTCATGGAATGCACACATATTATTGGTGCATCAGCTAATGTGATGTGACAGGGCCCAAATTTCTCATTTCCTATTAATCTTCTTTCCCCCCGCCCTGTAGTTTGTTCCACTAAGACAGAGAAAGGCTTATGGCCTGAGAAGTGGTGACTAGAGACGTAAAAGGCAATTGCCGTAAGGGGCCTGCTATAGAGAATATTGCAGCTTGCTATTATCATTTAATTTGAAAAAGCAAATTAAAATAGAGAGCTGGGCATTTTGTTCATTCCGGATACACTGCACAGTACTAGTGAGCAGTCGTCATTGGAAATCATGGCCTTAACATTGCTATGTAGTGTTCCAGAGGTGTTGACTGAGCTCCTCTGTTGAGTTATCGCAGAGTTGAGACACAAGCTTAGATAGCAGTATGGCAAATCAACATGTCACAATAGAGTACCTGATGAGGCAAGACTGGTTGTCTACAGACAGCATAATATGTGTCATATGGATAAGTTCCAGTCTTGGGATTGGACGCTCACTGGCTGGGCCAGCGTGTAGCTGGCCTGTTTAGGAGGGAGTGATTCGCACTTGAGACGTCCTTTTTGCTGGCTCTTGAAACAGCTGTCACTGATTCTCCTGAGCAGGACAGGGGTTTGATTATAATATGAAGCCTAAGAGAAAGAATGGAAGAAAGAAATGGAGAATCCTGGAGGAACCTGCCCTTCAAAAAAGTTAATTATTTTCATAAATTTGTAATAAATTAATAGTTCAAGTTAATAATAACTCATCTTTACAAGTAATTATTTAAAGCTTACACCTCTCCTGCAAGGAAGGTAATTATAATGAATCCCATTTTAGAAATTGGAAAACTGAGGCACAGGGTGGTTGAGAGAATTGCACAAATTCACACAGTGGGTCAGCAGCAGAGCTAAAAATGCAGCCCAGTGATGAATTCCTGGCCCCACTAAAGACTATGGGAGTTTTGCCATAGACTCAAAAGATTCAGGATTTCACCTAAGAAGTCCTGACTCCCAGTCCTGTGCTTTAACCATTAAACACTCCCACATCCCATCCTTTATAAGTGATTGAAATTCACCAGCACGTTTTCTATGGAATGCACTATACAGTCTGTTATGGCTTCGTCCAATATCAAACCCAGATTGTGAGGAACACTGCTTTCTCCTGCTATAAGGATTTCCCTGATAACATGAACTCCTTTTAAGGCATAGGGCATTCACCGAAAGGAAGTGATATTGTATTGACATTCAAGAACTCTTCTGAGTCATTCTATTCAGTAAAGAACTGGCTCTAATCTGCTGATTGTTCTGAAGAGAGTTGTTACTATGACAAGCCAGCTTGCTGCATGTGCTATGCCTACCGCTAGCCATTCATTTATGTTTGCAATTAAAGTTAATCATAACAAATGCTCAGCACCGGAACGGCAGTGTGGACTGTTGCTCCTCTCAAATGGGATGGCTTTTCTCAGCTGCTGTCAGTGACTTCACATGTCGTGAACACTAAGCCAGGCTGGAAGATTTCATGGCAGGCAGACTGTTGTCATTATTCCACCTTGAAGTTTATATCACTGCAATGCAGGCAGACAGTGGATTAATCTCTGTTGGCACAATGGGTACTGTGTTGTTAAGTAAGCGTAGTCTGGCTTTACATGTTATCAGATAATATCCCTTTTATTTATTTCCCATCCCAGTAATTTCTCATTTGAATTATTGGCAAATTAACAAGGAATCTTGTTCATTGCAGACACAGATTCTAACCCCAATGTGACATGTATCCTTCTATTTTGTAGAAAATGGTTTTCCTCTAAACTATTTGGAAGTGAATTTAATGCAGGATTTACAGCCTGATCCTACATTCCTTTCACACCCAATATGCCTGTTGAACTTAGTGGCAGTTTTCAGTGCCTGAGGAATGCAAGACTGGGCCAAAAATGTACACCAAAGGGAATGGCATCACAACCATCAGCATGCTGCCCTGCATTAGTTCATTCACTGGCCACTCTGTTGAGACTGCCAGAGCGGGTGCCATTTGGGATTTTTTTATGTAGATTGTCCATTGATTCTACGTAGGCCAGCAATTGGTAATGACTTCTTGATCACACTTGATATTAAGGCTCCATTTATAAACAATTTATAAAGGGTTAATACATAATTAGCTGATGTGTTAAAAATGGATAATTGTTATAGATTATAGAATTCAACAGGATGCCGATACCCATGTAAAGCATCCTATATTGACGAGCTTATGACCACCTATAACATGTGCTGATTGTATCTGTAGCATGTTTATAAATATTTATTAATCTTTTTTTATCCTTGATAAACTACTTGCCAGTGAAACCTTAATATATAGTCAATCACACTTTTGATTGCTACAGACCTAGGATGAATTCAAACCAAAAACCCAGGGGTGAAAGGTTCGGTAATCCATTACTAATCCTGAGTCATCTGGACCTTCTAGTTAATGTGACATAAAATGGAATTATTATAGGCGGTGAATAACACTAGTGAAAAAAACATAAAAACTAGCAAAATGAGAATTTAAAATTATTTTAGCTGTGTTGAATGAAATCAGTGTGACCCTAGGTTTTATAAATGGGTTTTAGTAGAGATCAAGGATCATGAGCTTATCCTGCAAAATTTAAGGCGTATACTGAATGGAATGGAATGTTCCTAGATTGAAACAAGGCCATTTGCACCTTTCCCACAGGAAATAAGACCTTATCAGTTTTGAATAATGCAGTGTTTCACAGGGAAGTGGAAAAGAACAAAGAGCTAGTTCTGAAAGGACTGAAACAGAATCTCTTCTTCTGTAGCTCGAAAGTTTCTCTTTCACCAACAGAAGTTCGTCCAATAAAAAATTTTTCACTTGACCACAGCTCAAAGAGTTATTAGATCATCTGAGGGTGTCCACCAGTACTTACTGAGTCCAGGACTAAATCCAGAGGGGGAAAGTTGTACACTTGAGACTAGCTGAGGGAGCAAAGTTTAGTCCAGCCAAATTTAAGACACAGAGGATCCAGTCCTACATCTTCAGCCATTTGCCTCACCTTGTGCTGGGACTACACCTGGCCACAGACTAAATATTAAAAACCTACCTGAAGTAACAGCTAAGATTTTCCAGCTAATAATCCTTTAAAACATACAGAGCTGTAATCTGAAAGCCCTTGCAGCCTGCAGGAGAAATTAAAAAAACAGACAAACAATTTTTAAGTTTTAACATCTCATTTGAGTAATACAGTAAGGAACTTTTACATAAGTGGAGCTTGTTATTTTGTACCCTACAATGACGGCTGTAAATGAATGAAATGTGAAATGCTCCATAAAATGAATTTTGGTGGCATTGCAGGGCAATGAATAAAGCATAAAAGTGCACTCTGTTGTGATATAATCTGATTTCTGATTTCTTGCTCTCAGTGAGTAGTAATAAAAGTAGAATTTTGTTAACAACATGGGCAGAGTTTTGAGTTCTCTATCTTAGGCTATACCGAATGCCAAATAACTTGGGCATTTTTTATAGGAAAAATCAGCCTTCTGATTAAGCTTTACAAAAGTTTAGAGACTTTCTTCAATTTGAGTTCCAAGTGACTAATACCCCTACATTATGACCCCTTAGCTTTATAAATTACTATTTAGCACTTAAGAGTTAGTCCAGAATTTCCTGTTGCAAAGATTTTCTGACATAAAATGCAGTTTCCACAAAATCAAAATTTTCCAAAATTTTGATTTTGCTGAAAATTTTTGATTTTCTATTTGGAAAATTGAAATTAAATATTTCATTTTTGGTAGGTTTGATCTGAAACAGGTTATTTCATTTGCTTTTAACCGACCCAAAGAGTTTTGTTTTGAATCAGCTCCAAAAAACAATTAAACTGCATTTCCTTTCACATATTATCTTAAAGGAGTTGTAGTTCAGGTCCATATTTTCTCTTATGGGCTGGTCTCCCTGGAGGCCAACAGCTCCAAGTAATGTGCTGATTTCCATCTGACTGAGCTCTGAGGAGTTACATGACTCTCAGTGCATTATGGGAGATTTAGTCTAACCAGGAAGCCTGGCTCATAAGAGAGAATGGGGGCTACAATACAAGTTCCATAAGGCAATGCACCAGAGACTGGATGTTTTTCAAAAGCATGCTCTAGGAATTATTTTGAAGAAGTTCTATGGCTTATATTATACAGGAGGTCAGACTAGATCAGGGGTTGGCAACCTTTGGCACGTGGCTCGCCAGGGTAAGCACCCTGGTGGGCCGGGCCGATTTGTTTACCTGCCACGGCCGCAGGTTCGGCTGATCGTGGCTCCCAATGGCCGCGGTTCGCTGTCTCAGGCCAATGGGGGCTGCAGGAAGCGGCGTGGGACGAGGGATGTGCTGGCCGCCACTTCCCGCTGCCCCCATTGTCCTGGGACGGCGAACCGTGGCCAGTGGGAGCCACGATCGGCCGAACCTGTGCACGTGGCAGGTAAACAAACCGGTCTGGCCCGCCAGGGTGCGAACCCTGGTGAGCCACATGCCAAAGGTTGCCGACCCCTGAACTAGATGCTGGCAATGTCCATTTTGGCCTTCAAATCTATATCTATTAAACGTTTCAACATTTCCAAATGGAAAATTCTTCAAAATTTCCATTCCACAGAAAATTTCAACATTTCATCCAGTTTGGGAACAAACGTTAAAATGACAGAATTTCCCATGGGAAAGAAGAAGAGTCATTGTTCCATTTCTGAAACACCAATAGAGTTTTCTTGGAACAACCTGTCACAGATCTAACTTACTGCCCATCAAGGCTGTATAATCTATGCAAATGTGTCAGCATTAAATACTTAAAGAGTACAATATGTTAAAATAGAATTTAAGAGAAAAAATGTTAGATGTGGCTAGCTCAGCAACATTTTGCAATATAAGCCAACATGCTAACAACTCACATTCCCCTGTGGTTTTGACACTAGATGTTGAATAAGGCATTTGACACAGTTGAATGGGAGTTCTTATGATTCTCCAGCGTAAATCTGGAATAACTCCAAAAATCTTCCTCCAATGTAAAGAATTGTGATTTTTTTTTTAATTTTTTTTTTTTTTGAACTGTTGAATGGCTGGCGGTAGAAAACTGAAATTTGGCATGGAAATACTCCTCACTGAGACATGCCTTTGAGCATTCCACTGGTTTTGATTTGAATGAATCATAAATATTTGAAAATCATGTGCTATACAT
Source organism: Trachemys scripta elegans (assembly GCF_013100865.1). NCBI lineage: Eukaryota > Metazoa > Chordata > Testudines > Emydidae > Trachemys > Trachemys scripta. Next base: position 18,372,448 of record NC_048305.1, on the reverse strand, counting down.
GTGCAATAGATTTTAGGTACATTTTCTAACTACTTGCATAAAGTGCACAGATGTTGAATCAAATTCATCACAGTCATGAGAGAGCTCAATCCAGCAATCCTCAATTACGCAATTTGTTCTAACTCATGGGAATAATCCCACTGCAAGATTAGGGCCTCTGAACTGGAATCTGGAAGGCAAGGCAGATACCTCTACTTTCTTCTCAAATCTGGCGTTCTCACCCAAAGACAAGTCTTTGTAATACCATATGGACTCTTTTAAAGTATTTTCAAACAAAACTTTAAAATGACATAAATTTGGCATATACCAATGCATGTGTTATCTGACTACAATAATGTACATAATATATTGACTCAGTTATTGAACTCTGTTAAGAAAGTAATAAATACTGACTCAGATTGAGGCAACCATCCTGTAGCCTAGTGGTCCTTAATCTTCTTTCCCACCTAGGAATCAGACACTGCTTACACCCCTCACAGCTGTGTTAATCCCAGTGAATTTGTTTCAAATATGTGTCCTAATGCTATAAAATAGCCTGAATTATGCTGCTGTACTACCCAATGACTCTGGCCATAATTTGAAGAAGCTGACAGATACAAGAGTGACAGCTAGCAAAGAAGTTGTTCCAAAGGCCCATTTGATTTTCCATTAAAATTTTTGAATTAAAAAAAAAGTTCATTTTCATAAAAAAAAGTTTTGAGGAATTTGATGAAAACACCAAAACTATTTTTTTTTTCAGTTTTGAAAATGGGAACTTTTGCAGATATTGGATGTTGAAATTTCAGTTTGACGAAAAATTCCAAAGTTGATTTTTTTCCCCCACAAATTTCCATTTAATTAAAAAAAGCCATTTTTTTGTTTAAAAAGAACAGGAGTACTTGTGGCACCTTAGAGACTAACAAATTTATTAGAGCATAAGCTTTCGTGGGCTACAACCCACTTCTTTGGATGCATATAGAATGGAACATATATTGAGGAGATATATATACACAGAGAGAGCATGAACAGGTGGG
>NC_048305.1:18348701-18371063 GCF_013100865.1 Trachemys scripta elegans | reverse complement strand
TTTTTTCTCTTACTTAATTGGCCTCTCAGAGTTGGTAAGACAACTCCCACCTGTTCATGCTCTCTGTATGTGTGTATATATTTCTCCTCAATATATGTTTCACTCTATATGCATCCGAAGAAGTGGGTTGTAGCCCACGAAAGCTTATGCTCTAATAAATTTGTTAGTCTCTAAGGTGCCACAAGTACTCCTGTTCTTTTTGAGGATACAGACTAACACGGCTGCTACCCTGAAACCTGTCATTTTTTTGTTTGTTTGTTTGTTTGTTTTTTGTTTTGCCTAAAAAGGGTTAGAGGAGAAATTTTGACCACCTTTACCTGGCAATCTCATCAAAAAGGCAGAAGGTTGGCTGGACCATGGAGAATGAACTTTTCTTGTCATCTCAAAAAGAGGTTCCTTCAAGTCAGAAATGACATCTGGAGCACGCTGGAGAAAGCTTACACTGCTGCTTTTCCATGGACAAGGAGAGGGTTACAGTTTCTGGGGTTATTAGTCCATTGCCTTTTCTGAGCATGACATTTCTTAAGCGAGTAAAGCTAATCATGAAGCTAAGCCAAAGGTCATCACACACTGGAAATGAAGCCCCCCACATCCCTTAGTATTTGAATTGACGAGTTTTATTATTGGTTATTTGGAAGAAAACTGGTATGTACATAGCAAAGATGGTAGAGTCTCCTCTTGGAATCAAACTGCTAATCATCATCTCATAATGATAATCATAAAAATAACCATCTAATACCTCCATTGCAAGGGCCTGTGAATAGTCCCACTGAAGTCAATGATGCAACTCCTGCGTGTCAAAGCTTCAAAATTATCGGCCAGATCCTTAGCTACAAAGAGTAGCCCCATTGAAGGCAGTGAAGTGATGCTGATTTACACTAGTTAAGGATCTGGCAAAAGACCTTTAAGTAAGTGGCATTCCCACGCTGCTCCTAACACAGAACAGGGGGACCCACACATAGCCTGGATAGGGTCAAAATTTACCCTGTTCCAGGGAATTGCTTTACTTTTATCTTAAATAGCAGCAAACAGACTTCCTAGCTGCTTATTAGTTTGTTTGTTTGTGGGTTTTTTTAGAGCTCCCTAGAGGACTCCTGTCTCTCTCCCCAGTTCTGACTTCTAAAACACACAAAACCATCCTCCTAGTCTGGCTGCTAGAGTGAGTCAGCAGAACAGTTCTGTTTATCTATGCAGTTTCCTAGAACCTGACATCCAGTTGCATGTAATATGGTGAGGGATGTATTACTGCAAAGAAGGTTCCAAATTAGAATTGGATTAAATGACTCTATTTTTTATTATGGTTAATAGTTACACTGACAGGTAGGGTGCAGTTTTCCATGGCATTTTTTAGAGAGAGTCCCATACTAGTTATGGAAGAGGAGATGGTTCTTCCTCCTATCCACCCCAATTTCTTTTTATTGCATTTTCAAATAAACTGCTACAGCAAATGATCTATGAAGCCAGATGTATAACAACCATCCTAACAAGGTTATGCCATCATTATGTTCCTTCCATGCACAATTACAAAGGTCTGCTGTCTCCCGGCCTACAGGAATACCAGGGTAAAACCATTTTACATTGATCTGGCGGCAAGGAAAACATCCTCACTCAGGACATGACTTTCAGGAGCTCAGGCTTGGGGGTCTGGGTGAGAGAAGGGTCAAATCTCAACTAATGTCAGCAGCCTATTTTCCTTAAATAATACAAGATTGTTTGAGTCAAATGATCATTGTGAAAAAACAGTTAGGGTGCCTGTTAAGTGCATCCATGTAACTTCCTAACCCAGTGGTGGGCAACCTGCAGCTCCCATTGGCCAGGAACGGTGAACCGCAGCCACTGGGAGCTGCAGGGGGACATGCCTGCGGATGGTCAACATCCGCAAAATGTCTTGCGGCCCGCAATCAGCTTACCCTGACGGGCTGCAGATTACCCACCACTGTCCTAACCCCTCTAAAGAAGGGAGTAACTGCAGAAAGACACTTAAAACTCAAAAATAGTTACATGTCACAGGCATGACTTTCTACCTGCCAAAACCTTTATATTTCTCATTTTGATGTAAAGGACAAGCTCAGCCGATGTTCTGTGATAATAGGGAGCTAGGAAATGCTAGGGTGGATCCAAATATTGCAAGCCAGGATGAAACAAGTTAGAAATAGCTAAAGCCAAGGATATGAAAATCATGGGATCACTGTAAAAATGAATCCTATGACAACTGTTAGAAAAGGTCAGGCCTTAGTCACACAGCAACTACTATTGGTAAGCCAAAGTTATTGTGTGTTGTCCATTGCAACCACTGAAGTCAAAGGCAAAACTGTCATTGACTTCAGTTGCAGTTAAATGAGGCTCTTAGAGTACAAGATCTTTTGGCAGGGAAGATCTACTAATTTCTATTTTGTATAGCCTGAAGACATTGTTGCCACAGCATAAGTGCTCAGTATTAGAAGCAGTAATAGTCAAAGGAATGACAATTATGGAACCTATATCCAGTGCCCTGGACTTTGAGGGAGTTTGGTTTGATTTGCAGTTCCAATCAGTATAACTGGAAGTCTGAATTCGAACATCCCCAAACGCTGGTTCAAAACAAATTTGGATCCAGTTCTGGATTCAAACCTCTCAGGTTCAGGACATCTCAGGCCTTTCTTATATTATATAACAATATACTGTAATGAGCACAACAACACTAGTAGAGTCTGCTGCTGAAATCCATAGCATTAACTAACCTAATTTACAAATCAAGGTCCACATCATGCAGACTCACAATAGCGTGGGTAATACTTTTCACGGGAATAATTCATACTCATGCAGGAACTCCCTTTAACATCAAAGTCTTGCAAGATTGAACCTTAATAACTGAGCAAGACATTACCTTATTAAAAACAAAAAAAAGCACACCCAGCACACTGCTCTATGGTAATGAACCAAAGCCCTGTAGTAACATCGTTGGGCAACAGAGTTTGGGTCATTGCTTTCAAATACTGTAGCATTCTTAACATCAAAGAACATTCATGCAGAAAATAATCTAGAGGATGATTGAGTCAGAACAGATGCTAATATGATTCAGTGCAATGGTTACCAGCTAGTGGGTTCCACTACAGTGCTTTGCCCAGGTGTTGAATGACATAACAAAGATAAGCAGACTTATCTCTACACTAGCAAGCTGCTTCTGGCAGAACTTCCCTAGCACCGAAGGGAGGAGACCTCTAACAGGTTCTGAGCCCCACTTTGACCAGCTCTGAAAGAGTATCAGACATAGCAGGGATGGTAAAAAGAAATGAGACATTCCTGATATAAACACAGGAACTAGATGAAAGCACCTTGGGGCAGGGACCATTTTTCCATTCTGTGTGTACTATATCTAGCCGTATTTGGCACATCTACAACAATATAAATAAATGATAATGGGCCTGCTCCTGCTCCCACTGAAATCAATACAGATTTTGGCGCCTGCAGTGAACATGATCAGTGCAATGTCTTTTTAGATGTCAAATCATATTTGTAATCATTACAGTGAGGAAGTATTTCCTCCTCACTCACGCCTTTACAGCACAGCTGGAGAAGCAGTCTTTCCCATAGTTTATTGTCCTATCTCTTAGTAGCTTCTTCAATGCATGTTTTCACACATTCCCAGAACGGGAGCCAAGGTGCTTCAAGTTCCTCTTAGAAAACCATGCCACTTTCTTGTGGGAGAGTTACTTCATGGCCCAGCTGCCTCACTTCCTTCTCCTCACCAGAACAATTCAAAAATTACCATGAAAAAAAAATGTAGCCTTGTAGTCGCTTAAATGGTGCCCTTGGGACATGTGCACCTGCAAAGTGTCATACACATACAATTACGTAGTTTGTGATATGCAATCGTTATATGCACCTTATGCTCAGCATGGTGAGCTAATGCTTGTACCCACATTCCTTCCCCCCTGGGCATACACAACCCAAGGAAGAGTTTGTGGTGAGGAGGAGCAAGGGGCAGAGTCTGCGACTGGCTGAAGCAATGATGCTGTGGAAGGGAGCAATTTCGTAGACATTTTATTGAAAACCACTCCTCTTGTTAGAACCAGAAATATAGCAGTCTGAGCCACAAGGTACGTAGTTGATACAGGACTCGATTAATAATGAATTAAGGACGGTAATATAATTAATGCCAATCAACATGGGGGAAACTACATTTTGTCAAACTAACTTTTTTTTTATAAGATTACAGGTTTGGTGGCTAAAGATAATAATGTTAATGTAATATACCTAAGACTTCATAAGATATTTGACTTGATACCACACAACATTTTGATTAAGAAACTAGAATTATACAAAATCAATGTGACGCATACTGAAATGTATTAAAAACTGGCTAATTAATAGGTCTCTAAAGGTAGTTGTAAACAGGGAATTATCATCAAGTAAGTGTATTTTTAATGGGATTCCACAATGTTAGGTTCTTGGCCTTACGTTATTTAATATTTTTATCAATGACCTTTATAAATTATTTTTTAAAAACTACAACATAAAATCATTACTGATGAAGTTTGTAAGTGACACAGACTGGGGAAGTAGTAAATAATGAAGAAGACAGCAACTGTGACTCATCTTTGTCCCCTCCCTCCAGCAGCTGAGACCCCACCAGCTGTGACTCATCTTTAATTGGACTTGGCCCACCCTTCAGCAACAAAGTGCCGTAATTGAGCTTTCCAGATCTAGGTAATTCTTTCAGAGCCAGCATGGCACAGTGATGCTGTGGCTAAAAGGGCTTAATAGGAGCGTGTCAAGTAAAAGTAGGGAACTTATATTACCTCTGTACTTGATGGTGCAATTGGCACTGGAATATTGTGTCCAGTTCTGGTATCCACACTTCAAGAAGGATGTTGATAGACTGGAGAGAGTTAAAAAAAGAACCATGAGAATGAGTAAAAGACTGAAAACCATGTTTTGTAGTGAGAAACTCCAGGGGCACAATCTATTTAGCTTATCAAAGAGAAATATAAGGGGTGACTTGATCATGGTATAACAGAGAAAATCATCTCATTAAAGAACTACAGATGTTCTCATAGGTCATAAAATGACCGCTCCCTTTATAAAATCCAGCTATAGAGCTCAGCACTATAGTTTAATGGAGTGCTTTTGTTTCTCGGTACAGAAATGTGCTTGTACCTTAAAACAAGAACAAGGGCTGACATGCATTTCATTTTGTTAATGAGACAATGGAAAAGAAAATCAGCTCCTAACCTCCAGGTGCACTTAGCAATTTCCAATAGACAAGAGACCATGGTAATGGAAAGAGGAAGCTAATGATTTGGAAATGTCTTTTTTTAAAACTCCATTTTATTTTTATTATAGATGATTTCATTTCAATAGAGCATTTGGGAAAAAGGGCTACCAAAAAAAAAGGTTTGTTGATTGATAGTGCACAGTTTAATGAATCAGCTAATCATCCAACAGCGTGAAACACTGAAAAATGGATTAGACAAAACACTAGAAAATATACAGCAGGGTCACGGAACGAGTCTGTCTTGGCAGGCAGATGGACTAGATGACCTAATAAAACTTCTTTCTGAATAACTTCTCGGTTTGTATGATTCACTAAGCAGCTGTATCCCCCCTTCAAATAGTTATTAAAAAGATTGCACTCTACAAACAGGTTACCGCAAATGAAAAATACACATGAAAGTTGCACCATGTTTTGTGCATCATAGTGACCTTTTCAGCATATTGGTTAGTAATCATTATGACTCAGTGATTTCCCTAACTAGGTACTAACTGCTGCTCTGACAGCAGAGGACAAGAACAACAAAGGAAACAAACAAAGGGGCCCAGTGTGCAAAATTAGAAAATGTTCACACCAGGCAGGGTGACTATGTCCTATCTCATTAACTAATCCTGCATCAGAAAGGGATTTGACTAAAGGGCATTTCTAAGAAGGCTGTACCTCATCCCCTCATTCATAATTATCGCTGTTAGCCCTGTAACACAACTGGTGACTAGTTTCCTTCTTTGAGTGTCTGGCTTAATGAAAATATTATTCTTACCCAGTTAAAAGGGCTACTTATCAATAGGGGGATAATTTCCCATAAAATAATGTGTTCCCTGCATTTATTTGTTTCAGTGAATGACCAGAATGGCCCAACTAGTGGGCTGAGACCTAGACTCCTGTCCACTAGGAGATAGGCACTATCGTTCTAGGACCAAGGAATTGTTCAATGACTGGACTAAGAAACTATACTCTAGGACTAAGGCACCTAGATTGTATGACCTTATGAACTCAAAGACAACTGAGATCACCTGAGTTGTCTTTCCTTCTCATGTCAAGATTAATTAGGGCTCAAGTCAGGAACATGGCTTTTTCAGAGGAATTCCCTCCCTGTAGAAACTGGTAAGCATCTCCCATGGCTGTTTTCAAAACATGTTGGGACTGGTCATTTATATCCATGATCATTTCACTTCCCTTGTTTCCAACTATCCTGTGCAGATGACACAGGGGAGATAGGTTTGGTGGTAGAGCTTTGTAGCCTGGCCACTGTGCCTGGCTCATGATTTTAACTATCCGTTTCTGGCAATGAATATGTAATACATTATTTAAATAAAATTAAATATATTTAATTAATTCATACGGTAATTTTACAATTGTGTAATTAAAAGCCTTTAACCAGGTCTGGAGTATGCATATATAGCACTTTAGACAGCCCTCTCTGCTGGGCTCAATAAAATGTGCCGTGATGCACATATAATACTAAATATTATTCATAATCAACTTTAATTTCCATGGCATCCTCTAATTAAAGGCCTCAGGGCATCTATTATCAATGTAACATACATCTTAAAAGTGAATGACAACTTGAGCTAATCCTAAAGAAGATATAGAAACAAAACCAAGCATTGTCCCCCACACCCTATTGAGCAATATACAAGAGACATATTTTGATGCCCCTTCTCTTACTGAATAGCACCTTACTCCATGGATGTCCCAGTGACTTCAATGAACCCATTCATGGAGTAAGGCACTACTCAACATATGTAAGAACATTAGAATCTGAACTAGATAGTTTTTAATTAATGTACGTACAATACTGAAAATGTGTCTGGCTCTGTTAAGACTCATAACGACATGGCTCTCTTGCTCTGAAGAACTTACATTCTAGGGCTTGGCAATGCTACACAACCAGCCCAAATTTAGAGGCAAATCTTGACTTTACTGTCAACAGCAGAGGTGCTTGGAGGTGTGGATCAGTTTCAATCCTGAGAAAGGTTTCCCTCCCCAGAGCCTGCTATACGATGACTGCGTGGCAATGGGTCCAGCCCCCTGCCAGGGATCCAGAGTATGCGACTTAATCACCACCACCCCCCGCCTTTGGGGGGTGATGCCAGAGATGCTCTGCATATGCTCAAAGCTGCTCCAATTCCACAGAGGTGGAGACCGGGCTCCCCAGCTGGCTGCCTGAGATAGTTCACTCTTACAAGTAAGCAGATCCAAAACGGAGCATGGAGTAGATGAGTTTATTGGGGCTGAAGAGGTCCCTAATCCTGAGCAATCAGGAGGTGAATGGAACAGCACAGCTCTGCTGGGGGGCCCGAAAATTTGTTTTTTCACTGGGGCCCAAACCCACTCTCAGCGGCCCTGTGCAAGAGTAAAGGGTTCCTACATCCATCCCTGATTCCTGTGGAAGGCCAGGTCAGATCTCAGCTGACAGAATATAAAACAATCCCAAATCAAATAAATCTAAACGGAACCTAAATCCTCTTTAGTCTCTCGTGTTTGGCCTGTGTGCTGGGAAGAGCACCCCAAAGTCACAGCCCTTCAACAGAAAAGGCCCTGTCTCCCATCTTCTCATGACCATGCCTGGAACGATCAGTATTTCCAATCATACTGGTCTGAACTACTGCAATGAGATGCACACTGGGACTCAGAGGTCCCTCTGTCAGACTGATCGTGATCACATGTTATTTAAGGGTTAGTAAGACCTCGAAGTGCATTGGCTGCACAGTAGCCACAGATGGGCTATGACATTACTAAAAACTTTTTTGAGGAATAGGAGTAAAATAGTAATAACACTTTAATTATCATAGCAATAACAACTGTTTAGTGCCCTTCACAGTACCTTGCAGCTGAGTATCTCAAAGCATATTGCAAATTTCAGTGTGTTAAGTCTCACAACACTGTTGTAAGGTAAGTAAGTATTGTAGCCCCATCATTACAGATGAAGAAACAGAGACATAGGTGAAACGATGCAGCCAAGGACACACAGAAAATCAGTAGCAAAGCCAGAAATAAAATCCAACTCTCCTGGTTCCTAGTCCTATGGACCAGTAGTTCTGAACCAGGGGTATGGGACCCCAAGAGGATCTCGAGCAGGTTTCAGGGGGGCCTGCAAGCAGGGCCAGCATTAGACTTGCTGGGGCCCAACGCAGAAAGTCACTGCATGGGGCTGAAGCCCAGGGCCCTGAGCCTCACCACGCGGGGCTGAAGCTGAAGCCTGAGCAATGTAGCTTCGTGGGGGCCCATATGGCATGGGTCCCCAGGCAATTGCCCTGCTTGCTACCCCCCCAACACCGGCCCTGGCTTTTATATGCAGAAAACCAGCTATTGTGGCACAGGTGAGCCATGGAGTTTGTGTAGCATGTGGGGGGAGGGGTTCAGAAAGAAAAAGGTTGAGAAGTCCTTATGTGGACCACAATGCCTTCAAAGCTCATGTGCTTGTTATGTATATTAGCTATAAAGCAAACTCCTGACATTCTCCATGTTGCTTCCCAGAACCAATTCTTCATTCTCAGTCATGTGCATACTTTTAGGCACTGTTGCTGTCACCTTATCTATAATATGATGGATAGCACAATATGTGCAAAAACACCACAGAACGCTTTTCCCAAGGAGCTGTTCCTGCCATCAAAAGAGCATGTATATGTTTAACCAAGCTGCATGGATGAAAGAAACATGGGTAACCTTCCACAGAGTTACAAAGCTAGATGCGGCTTGATTTCAAAAGTAGCTACGATCAGGAGCTGCACTAGTGTAACTGAGGGTAGAATTGTGCTGACAGTGCATTCTACTGAGTGATAAATGTGAACCTGAGAGCACAGCTCACCTAAGCTCACCAAAACCTAGGGTGACCAGACAGCAAATGTGAAAAATCGGGACAGGGGGTGGGAGGTAGTAGGAGTCTATATAAGATAAAGACCCAAAAATCGGGACTGTCCCTATAAAATTGGGACATCTGGTCACCCTACCAAAACCCTTTGGCTTCATATTTGTTTTTAGCATCTCTTTGATCCTGTAGGATTTTGGATTTTCCCTAGCGATTTCACCCTGGGCTCTTGCATTACTGATCACACAGCCATTATGGTTTTGCCGAGTTTTCCAGTAGCCTGTTCAACATCAGGAACTAAGAACATTCCCCCCACTCTCCTAAGCATTTGTTGGAGCTGCAGACATCTGCATCAGGAAATGGCTCTGCATTCAGTGGGCTCGTGTCACCCCTGCTGGCACGCAAGCCAGAGGGCTGTGTTATAAATTGCACTTCCATTAATGGGAACCGTTGCACCTTAAGATGTGTTCATACTCTAGGGAAGACAGGCCCTGTCTGTCCAGGGAAAGGTGTTATCAGGGAGGAAGGTGGATAGCATAGGGAAGGATGCACAAGGGACATGTTGAATCAACATTCCTCCCTAGCCCACTTTTAGGACTGTGTCATCAGTGGGGTTTGCAGGTGCTTTGCATCACAGCACTCCCCCTCGAGGTGTATGTTTTGCTACTAAGGACCCTACATCCTGGACCTTGAGACCTGGGGCTGAATCAAGCCCTGAATTTATAGAGATAAAACTACTGCATGGTTTTTGTGATGAAAAATTGGAGAAATGATAACTGGCAACACATATGGGTATAATTCTCAGTATGCCTGAAGTCAGTTGATCTGACGTAAAGCCCTGGTACTGTGTATAGACATTAACATAGCTGATAAAGTGTTCACTGATCAGAAAAAGAATGAAAAAAAAAAAAAACTAGTTTGATCACAATTGCTACAGTCTGACAGACTTGGCAGGTTATTGCTTTAGTCTGTTAAATACTCTCCTGAAATATGTAAACTCCAATTCTGGCCATACAACTGTCCTTAAGGTCTATGCTTTTAAACAAAAGCCTCAATGTGATCATCAAAATGCAATGTAAACAAGCATGTATGTGCCCATGCACGAGTGAGATAGTATGAATGGGCCTGAAGGTGCGATTATGTATGAATACGAGTCTATTGTAAGTCTCTATGTAGCTGATGATGAGCGTAAAAGTGTTTTTATGTGCATGACTACGCCAGTGTACGTATGACTATGCAACAGTGTGACCAAGTGACTTATGAATGCACAGGTATGATCATTATCTGGGTGAGGGCTTGTGAATGAGTGTACAAATGCACAGGACCACTTCCTGAGTGTGCAAACGAGTGCTTATGCACAGCCCACTCAGTATAAAAACTAGTGGATTGCCCCAATCAAGGCCAGATTCTGCCACTTTAGTGGATAGAACACCGGATTGGGACTAAGTCTGCCATTGACCTTGCTGGGTGACCTTCGGCAAGTCACTTCACCTAGTTGTGCCTCAGCTTTTCAATCTGTAAAATGAGGATAATGATACTGACCTCCTTTGTAAAGTGCTTTGAGATCTATGGATGAAAAGTTCAGTGTAAGAGCTAAGTATTATTCCACACAGTGAGTATAGTCTGTGAGTAGTTCCAGTATTCATTCCAGAGTGAGGACTGTACGTTAGCATTTCCTAGAGAGCAGGGCTAGGCTCTACAAGTATTCATCAGCAGAGATCTGCTAGGGCCTAACTTTAAAGCCCAACCTGGACCTGTCCTGAGACTGTTGAGTCATTTTCATGACTGACCAGACCCAAACCCAACACTTCCCCCCACTTCCTTGGAGCTCGGCCTAGTGGGACCTTCCTATTCTCCATGCCTGAGATCTGCCTCAAGCCGCCTCCTACCAGTGGGATCAGCATGGAGGTGGCCACCACCTGGCAGTGCTGAGTGTGCTTGGAGTGGGAAATGCTGCAACTCATCAGTACACTCACTCTGTTGCACACACAGAGTGCAGCAAGGTGGCAGTGACCAGCATGAGCTGGGCCCACAGCCACCGCCCTGCTGACCCTGGCCTATGGGCAGGAGGCAGTGACCAGAAACCATACCTGTGGTCGGGTTTGGGTCAGCTCTCTACTCACTGGTGGTAACACTCAGGAAGGGAGAATCTGCACTAGCAATCTGTCACACACGGTGCAGAGCTGGGCACTAGCATTCCCCCTCACAATGGTGGGGCAGTCCTCTAGCACTCCCCAGCAGTCACGCTGAGAAAGGGGGCTGTGCACTAGCACGGCCAGGGAACACAGCTGCCCATGAGCCCCCACATTCAATGCATGGAGCTGTACCCTACCAGTGCAACCTAGGGACACTAGCATTCACACTGAGAACCAGAAAACTGTAGTCTCTCAGTGAAATCACAGGACCCAGCCCCATTCCCCGCGTGCATCCATGCTTCTCCATACGTGTGTTGTGTGCACAGAGGGCGGGTGCCCGGGGAGATCCGAGGGAGCGTGCAGCCCCTTGCTCCGTGCGAGGGAGTGTGAGCACAGAGCTGCTCTTTGCCAGAGCGAGCGCGGGGGAGTGCAAGTGCTCAGCCCTCCGCCCTGAGGGGCAGCACTTGTGAGCACTAGTGCCCGGCCTGCCTGCCGAGCGGGAGCCGCGGCCAGTGCTAGTGCCCAGAGCGCGCGAGGGGCCCGGCCGTGAGTGCTGGTGCCCGGCCCCCTTCTCGTGTGAGTGTCCGACCCCGTGCCCAGCCCGCCGCGAGCGGCTCTGGCTGCCCGCGCCCTGCCCAGCCCCCCGCTGAGCCCGCGTGTCCTGCTCCCCGCCCGGGCGGAGGCGCAGCAGCAGCGAGCCCCCCCCTCCTCCTCTGACCCCCCCGCGCCGCGCGCGGCGCTCGCTGCTGCCCCTGCCTCAGGACGCGGCGCTCGGCTCCCCGCTCCGGATCCCAGCCATGGCCTCGGGCGGCGGCAGCGGCCGGCGGGGCCGGGAGGAGGACGAGCTGCCCGTGTACCTGGCGCGGCCGGGCACCACGGCCCAGGTCCCCCGGCAGAAGTACGGCGGCATGTTCTGCAGCGTGGAGGGCGCCTTCGAGAGCAAGACGCTGGACTTCGGGGCCCTGAGCGTGGGGCAGCGCGGAGCCCGGGGCAGCCGGCAACCGCAGCCGGCGGCGCCTGAGCCCGAGCCCCCGCGGGAGCCCCCGGCCGCCGCCGCCCCCGGGGTGGAGATCCGGAGCGGCTCGGACAAGGAGCGGCTGCAGAACCTCGGCCACCAGCCGGACAAGGTACAGGGGGGCCGCGCCCCGCCGCCTACTCTGCTCGGGGGCTGGGAGGGGGGCACCCCAGAGCCAGCATGGAGGGGCCAGCTTGGGAGATGTGAAATGCTGAGTGTGAGGTGAGCGCCCTGGTCTGGGTCCGCCCCTCTCTGCCGTGAAGGGGCCAGCAGCCATCGGGCACCCGAAAAGCTGGGCATGGGGAGTGCTGCAAGCATCACGCGGCTGCGGCTCAGCTCTCCCTCCTGTCCCATAGCGGTGTCTCTGCCTGGAGCCTCTGCAATTGAAATGCTGGGCTGCGAGGGCTGCAGGCATCACGGGGATGCAGGGAAGAGAGGCAGGACTCCATCCTCGTTACAGAAACGCTTATATAAACACCCGAATGACCCTTTGCTAATTGCTACCTAAAGGCACTTTATGGCTTTCATGTGATCAGTGTGTGTTACATAGCTGCAATTATCCTGCCGGCATGAACTGTTGCTTAGAGTTGCTGCAAAGTGTTAAACTTTTTGCTTCTACTGAAAGACATACTCCCGTACTTGGCCCCAAACTTTACAGCTTATTCTAGTTACCGCAGGGCTTGGGTTCATTGCTGTAATTACTGTAGTATTTTTTAAATAATAAAGAAAAAACCCATAGTTTACTTTTTAGCACAAGCTAAGCGGATCAGTTCTGTATTTGCTCTTTTCAGAAACTTCTGGCTTTTAGAAGACTGACAGAAGTTAAACACTGTTTTGTTTTGTGTTTCTGATGGTGCCTTTATAGTTCTTGGAAGTCAGAGGGTTCAGAGTTCAAAAAAGATGCTCAGACTGGGAGCTAAGAAGAGCAGTAGATAAATACTGTCACTCGTCAGACATTTGTTCCTCTCCAGGTCCTGATTGCAGAGACCAAATGGATACAGTATAATTATTATGCACCAATATGATGAATAATAATTTGCAATGGAAATCTCTTACTCAGAGGAACTGCAGACAGTGCATACTGTAACTTTAGTCTTTTTCATAGAATCTGTGGTTAACCAAGAGGAGGATCTACAACATTCTCCTGTGTTTCTTTAGAAAAAGAGAGAGAGAGAAAGAAAAGCCTTTTGCTGTCAGTTTGTACCGTAAAAAGCTCCTGTCTAAGAAACAGGATGTCAGCATTTCTTGGAGTTATTGACTTAAAAGGTCCACTGAGTTACCAAGGATGGTAAAGCTGCACATCAGAAGAAAAGCTGCCAACTTTTACCAGGGCTGGTCATGAAAGGAAATCTCTTGCTTTTTCAAAAGGGATTAAATTCACATCTAAGCTTGAGTGTTGTCTAAACCAAAAGAGCTTCATTCTTTTCACTTATACTGGAGTAACTGGGGAGTAATTCCACTCAAACTAGTGATGTAACACTGGTGTAAAAGAGCTGTCAATGAGATTGGCATCAGGCCCAAGGTTTCCAGACTGGATCTAAACTCAAATATTGCCCTATATAGTATTAAATAAAAGTTCCCCTGGGCTCAGCAACATAGAGATTTTGTCAGAGTTTGAAAAATGTTCACTTCCTTGGCTTTGATCCTATTTACACCAATGTAAATTGGCAGTAAGATCACTGAACACCAGTTCAACTTCATTAACTTCAATGGGCTTACTGCTAATTTACACTTGATGCAAGTGTTATCACAATCAGGCTCCTCTTTTGTAAAGTGATTTGATCATGATACATGATTATTATTCCTGTAGGTCAGTGACAATACTTGGGTGAATCTTTTAAGAAATTATTATAATAGTCAGAAGTGTTTCCCTTTTTATACTCTGGGCCAGTCTGTAAGGATTCTTTGCAACATGGTCAGAAAAAGTAAAGTGTGCTTTTAAAGAAAATGGGAAAAAATAATTTTGCTGCACAATAAATCTTTAAGAATTAAGAAATACAATTGGTATCTGTGAATTTTACATATGCTCAAGTCTGAACATGGAATGCCAGGCTTGAAGTATTTAACATACAGTTATGAATCAGAGAACTTACGGTGACCGAAGTCTGACTGGGAAGTGAAAGGTTCCCCAGCAAAATGAAAAGAGGAGCCCCGCCCTCCCCACAGCCCTAGCTGTTGGGAAGGTGCTAGGCATCCTTTCAGGGGTCTCTGCTGCTTGACTCCATTGTTCATATAAATCTCTTCCTAGCAGGTATCCAATACATTTGAACCACCTCTTCCTTTTTGCTGGAAAGGAGTGTTTGATCTCTTCTTCCTTTCCTGCAGAGAGCACGTTCTGAGATATCTCCGCTACTCTATCCCGAGTCCTTTTAGCCTTTGTTTTTTGGTTCCTCTGTCTCTTCCCCGGGGTCTGCTGCAGCTGCTGCTCATAGTTTTATCAAGGCAAGAAAGAAATTAACATTATTTTTGTCAGTTTCACAGTTGCCTATAAGATTCTGAATAGTGACAGTGAAACTGGCCAGTGTATTGTTAATTTCAAGCTGCTGCTGCTCTGGGAAACTCTGAGCAGCAATGGAGATGCTGGAGCAGTCTGTCTGCAGACTTTCCTCAATTGATTTCTTTATTAATATAGAAACAAAGATTCTAAAGAGCCTCACTATCCCTCAGGGTCTTGTCTAGGTCCTTGTCCCCAGGGTTTTCCCACCCTCTCCAGCTGGCTCCTGCTCACCGCAGGTTTCTTCTTCTCAGGTGTTCCACCTGGCAGGCACACACGGTCGAATCCCTTCCCTAAGCCTGGGTCTCTCCTATCTGCATCTCTGCCTAAGGAGGCCTTGTATACAGTTTCCTGTGGAGCACATGACTAGGAGCCAGCATGTGACCTACAACTACAGCTCCCACTTTTAAAGGGCACCAGGTCGCAACATGGCCCCAGTCCTGTCTTCGGAGCCACAAGGGGTTGCTTGTGTAGAGCTCATTTCAGGATCAGGGCCTAAAATGGTTATTTCTCAGTACAAATTGATTTTTTTCTTATAATGATTTTACATGTAAGAAATCAGACAGAGAGAGGTTAAGTGACTTGCTCAAGGCCATATAGGAAATCACCGACAGAACTGGGATTACAGAAGTTCCCAGTTCCTAGTCCTGGGCACAAGACACTAGGCCACATTGCTTCTCCTAATCAGGGTCAGATAAAGAATTTTTGGGCCCTCCGCACTATGGAAATTGGGGGCCCCTGAACAGAACTACAACCTGTCAGTTTTGTTTTGTTTTCTTTTTCCTGGTGATCGGAGGGGTTGGGGGAGAGGGCAGAGATGGGGACCCTGTGCAAGTGCACTGCTTTTAATGCTTGTTTCTCACTTATGTTTAGTTGTTATGAACAGATTCTCGGAAGCACAATGTCAACTAATTGCTGCTTTTCTTAACAAAACATGAGAGCAGCTATGCTAAGCATTAGTAAAACCACCACTTCAGTAGTGAAATAACTGCATTAGAACTGCATCATGAAATTATATGTTCCTGCATATTACCTGGCTGTTACAGTTCTGGCTCCCAGGTAAATGTTTAACAAGAGGAACTCCTCTTCCTTCCCCATCACTTTGTAATAAAGTGTAGTTGAACCGCAGGGCCTGAGAAATCTGCCACATTAAATTGCTGCTGTTATACTGTTGCCTACTGCATCAGCAATCCAAGCCAGAGACGTGTGTTTACGGCATATTATAAATATGGTGACCACACTCCCTGATGCATTGACATGCCTCCATGGTCGAGCATGCAGAGCTCTCATAAAACATCTATATAATATAATGGGATTTGGGGTAGCCCGGATCAGGTCCATGGTTCCCCTCTTGGTTGAGAATTTTCAGGTGTACATGCAGCCCGAAGCCTGCCGTTGGCTTTTTGTTTTCGATTGACAATCAATTTGAGCACATATTTTGCTCAACACTGGTCTTTATCAATAATGTCCCTGGAGATCAGAGCCTCCATAGTTTGTTCCAATTTCAGCCATGCTTTTCAGCTAATGGAATGGTAATAAGCCACTTAATTTACCATAAGAAAATGAAATAGCATCTCTCTCTAACCCCTGACTTTTCCGACAACGCCCTCTGAAATTATGTCCTGGTGATGCTCGCTGGGATTATTACCTGGACTCTGCTTTAGCCAAAGGAAATAACAGTGATGCATCGTATCCAGCCCTGACATGGTACACTACTTCATTGTTGACTTTCAGTTTTGCCTCTGCAGAGGCAGAGTTGCACTGGGGAGGACAGGAAGGAGGGAAGAAGGAATGGAGAGGTGCAATCGGAAGTGACATTCCATTTGTATGGCAGTGTGCTTCCCCCCCGCTCATGGGTTTGTAGGAGAGTCACCTCTTTCTTGTATCTCTTCCTTACCCAACACTGCGGCTCCACTAGTTTCTGCTCCCTGCTGTTAGAAGAAGTAGACAAGAAACATTTGGCCCAATTATATTTATTCCTGGATTCTCATCCCATCCTGCTACACGGTTCTGCAGTGAAGCCGTCATTTCCTTGGCAACTGGTTGTAATGGCCATAAATGCAGGATAACAACCACTTCACTGCAGGCTCAGGCAGGAAGGTCACTGGGGCTGCAAGGGAGAAGGCTCTAACTCTTTAGTAGGGGCTGACAAATACTACCAACAAAGTAAAGTCTTGCTGTAATTATTCCTTTTAGAGAATCCAGTTGTATGCCACCACACACGTTTAATATGTGATAAAATCCCAAACTCAACTATAAGATAGACCCTAAGAGAGGAGGTAGCTTGAAAGAAAATGATTTTTTTCTTCTGTCACAAGTATTTTACAATTATTTTATACTTATTTTATAAGTTCAGTTTCAAATGTTTGTATTTCCAGTGTCAATAATTTACAAGAAGAATCACTGAGACCACAGCAGATTTCTACCTGTTGATTTAGCATGATAATCATGACATTTTTGCACTTACATATGGAGCTGGACAAAATTTTTAGACCAAAACTTTTTCTGGTGAAAAATGCAGATTTGCATACACTGAAACATTTTGTGAATTCATGTTGGTTTGGATGACTTGTTCATGTGGAAAAAAACATAGAAAAATCTGCAAAAAGTTGAAATATTTTGTTTTAACATTTTCTAGATGAAATTTTTCTGTTCAAAATGACTTCATTTTGAGGTTTCCTTCAATTGTATTTAAAAAAAAATACAAAAACATAAAAAAGCTTGAAACCAAACCAAAACATTGTTTTATTTGACCCCAAACACATTTTTTTCTGACTTTTCAATTCATTGAAAATTTTCAAAAAAATTAATTTTTGGTTTGACCTGAAATGAATTATTGTCCATAATTTTTCATAATTGCCAGTGAACTGAAAAATCTGTTATTTGCACATCTCTACTAATATAGCACTTTTTATTGGGGGATCTCAAATCACTTTAATACCATTAAATTAATTAATTAATGAAATTAAACCCTGGCAACACCCCATACAGTAGGGAGTATTATTTTCCTCATTTTACAGAGTGGGTTGGGTTGGCCCATTTTTACCTATGTTACAGTATTCTGAGAAATTGATAGTGCTTCAGAGAAACCAGTTAGGGTCTTCTCAGCCTGAAGATAATGAGGGCAGAATCAGGCTCTTTCTCCTGCAGGAAGGCCATAGAAAAGGTTGCCTGTGTGACACAGGAGTGACAGTAAAATCCAGGGCTTTGGAGCTATGCTCCAGCTCCACTCCAGCTCCAGGCAAAAACCTGCAGCTCCTCTGCTCTGGAGCTGCTCTGTGCTCCAGCTCCGGGCTCCCCTCCAAAGTCCTGGTAAAATCTGTCTTGTTAAATCATAGATTTTGATTGTAAAACAAAAGTTAATTTTCTGATTTTGCTGCATACAGCCTGTGTTTGCCTCAGAGAATCCTGCAATCACATTCTAAAGAGAGCTAAAACCTGAAGCATAGTTATCAAAAATCAGTGCTTGAGCTATACATGTCAGGGTCCAAGTTCTTTCCAACAGTCCTATGTTCAGGATGAACATGAAAAGGCTGGTAAATATCACTCACCAGGCACTCAGATACCATAATGATGAGCATGGTATAAATACTAGGGCTGATAGGAAATTTTTCATCAAAAATGTATTGGTGGAAACTTGGATTTTAACTAAACAAAGTTTTTCTCAAAAAGTGTCTGATTTGCATAGGAAATTTTCTTTTCTCATCAAAAAAGTGAGATGCCCCAAAACCAAAATAGTTCAGCAAAAAACTGAAATATTTTGATTTCGATATGCTGCTGTGATGCCTCATGAGAGTTGTAGTTCAGCTCCCTCATGTCACCATTCTCCTTTATGGACTGAGGTCCCTACTTGAACTACTTCTCCCAAGATACACCAGGGCCAGGAACTCCCATGATGCAACCATCTTCACTCACCCAAGCGGGAGAGGGTCATTGTGCATCATAGGAGATGTAGTCCAATGTGGGAGCCCAGCACCTAAACTATAACTCTTACACGGCATCACATCAGTATTTCTGAGTTGAACTATTTCATTTTCAGACAATATATGTCAGTTTTTGATTTTTTGCTCAAAAGTCAAGCTTCTCCATGGGAAATTATATGAAAACTATTTTTTTCATTTTTATCAACATTTTCAATGGGAAAAAAGCCAATTTTCTGACCAACTTTAATAAATACCTAGATTGGTCCAGGCCACCTGATGCTCAACAAATATAGCTTTATCCTTGGTCCTCTTCATTTCACTAGTCATGGAGGCCTCCTTGAAGGACTGGATCTGGCTGCCATAAGTAGGTGTAGGAATGATTCTTTATTTCTGCTGGTGGTTTTTTTTTTAGATGATATGACCCAAACTGAGCACAATGTTCTGGGTGAGGCCAACCCCTTGATTTGTAGGCATTATATTTTTTGTATTATTCTCTATACCCATGAGATAGTCTAGCACTTGCCTTTGTGAGCAGACTTCTTCAAGGACTTGTATTCACAATGACCTGGTGATCTTTTTACTTAGAGCTTACAACTAATGCAGAGCTCAGCCTGACACATTAATTGTAGGCTGAACAACCATAGGGATGTCTGTGCAGACAGGCTTTGATGCAGCATTAACCATACCATCAACAAGACAATGTAGAGGATACAGCTGCCATGTTACACCAGCAGTCCTACACTCACTTGGATGGTTTCGTGCACACAGTTCCTCACATAGTCTCACTTTTTCTACCATTCAGATCTTTTCTTTGTCTTGTGAACAGCTCTCTTCTCAATCTTATATGTAGCACATAGCAACTTTGGGGAGAATAATCCCATAGAGAGAGGCTGAGGATAGAGAAAGAAATGGCCTTTTCCAATAACACCAGTTCCAGCTAGGGAGTTAAAAGAATAGGAATATTAAATGAAGTGACATTTATTTTCAAACAACAATTCCAATTGTAACAACATTTTTGTAGGTTATTTTAAAGTACACCAATATGCACATACATTATATATGCGGCTGCTGCTTAAAGAAAGTTCTCTATGTTCTGCCAACAGTAGTTTACACACCAACCTGTGATTGTTCCTCTTTTGGCCTTAGAGCAGGTGTGATCTGAGTAAGTAGTTGGATGGAAGTTATCAGAAAATCAGCTACATCCAGAAGTGGCTTCAATGAATCAATAGGTCTGCTGTTTCCTCTGAGTCAGTACTGAATCAATATCTCAGGATGGTGTTAGGGGGTGCTGTGCTGCTGCCAAGATGCTTGGTATTGGGTGAGCTGATAAACAAGGACTGGTTTCAGAGTAGCAGCAATGTTAGTCTGTATCTGCAAAAAGGAGTACTGACTCCTGACCATTTTGGTTATTCAAGATCTCGTGGTTCATTTCAGTGATAATAATAATGGATGCCTAGCTCTTATGCAGTTCTTTTCATCAGTAGAATTCAAAGCACTTTCCAAAGGAGGTAGAACGTAAGAACAGCCATACTGGGTCAGACCAAAGGTCAGCTAGCCCAGTATCCTGTCTTCTGACAGTGGCCAATGCCAAGTGCCCCAGAGGGAATGAACAGAACAGGTAATCATCAAATGATCTATTCTTTGTTGGTATCATTATCTCCTTTGTACAGATGGGGAAAGTGCGGATCAGAGATTAAGTGACTCACCCAAATACAATCAGCAGGGTAATGGCAGAACTGTGACTAGAACTGAGATCTCCTGAGTCCTAGTCCAGTGCTCTTTCCATTAGGAATTAGTCTTGGTGTCTGATGTTTGAGCTAAAGTCCAACTCAGATTAATGCACTCTTCCCACCTAAATTCTCACTTGTAGTCTGAACTGGATAAATCATCATTCAGTTCCTGATCTAAACCATTGTGTTGTGTTGACACTGGTATCATTCCACTGCAGAGACAGCTGCATCTCCGAAAGAGCCCATCAGCCCCCAATATATTGGTGTGCATTACACCGTTTGTAAAGTATCTTGAAGTGCAATCCTTAGAGCTGAAAGATCAAATCCATGTACATCTAGGAACTTGATGATTCATGATTCAGAACTTCACAGCAGCAGTAAAGAGAAACTAAAATTCTCCTGCTCCAAAATTGCAGGCCCTAGCCACTTGAGCTAGAGGTGAGTCATGGTTAACAGTATAGGGTTAAGGTTATGACACATAGTTGAGCAATTCTGATTTCATCAAGTAGAGGATAGTGGTGCACATACATTTTATTACTGAAAAGTAATTGCATATAGTCAAAAGTATTTGCAAATGCTTGTTAAAGACAGGCTTTGAACTAAAACCCAGAATACTCCAGAACTTTGTGGGTATTTGAAATCCAAACCCATTTATACATTCTGCCATCTCCCATACTTTTATCTTCCTTGATAAACATATACAGATTTCTTGCTGTTTGTACTGATTTCACCAGCTATAAAAAACCTGCAATTGACTATGTCCTTGCCCTGCAGTTACAAAGAAAGTGTCTGCAATTGTTGACTCAGAGATTAGAATCAAGTGCAAACTGTGGAGCTGGATTTAAAGCATCACAAAGTTTTGGGTGTATGTATATGAGTGCCTGAATATAAGACTTTGTTTTGGGTCCTGCTGTGATTTTATTGTATTCCCCTGGTTGTCCTAGAAGCAGCACAAGCATGAAGGCTCTTTCTTTCTTCCAAAGAAGAGGCAGCTAGAAATACATGTTCTTTCAATTAAATTTCCCCAGAAAAACAATGGTTTTAATTAAGGAGAAGAAGGCAGGGAGGGAGACATTCTGTGGAACTGTAAAAAGTTCCATGAAACCCAAAACATGCCAAAAATGTCAACACCCGGGGAGGTGATCACTTTACAGAGGGCAGGAAGGGCATGAGTGCAAAGGGATGGTCTGCAAATGGATGGATTTCCAGTTGCTAGATGTGTCCCATGTGTACATTAGGTTAAACATGAAGCAAATGTTTTTGGATGGGCAAATAGTGCTTCTTGACCTATAGCCTGGGAGAGTGAAGAAACCTTACAGAAAACTGTAAAGCTGTTTCAGGAATCAGCTACCACCCAGTTCAAGATTCCTTGTCTGTGGGATCGGGATGAGATCATCTTTCAGAGAAGCAGATGCATCCAAGGTTGGCCTTAGTTTTTGCTAAACATCCACTGAGGCAACCAGTCAATCTCTAAGCAAAACCATTCCACTATTTCAGTTTCATTGTGCCCAGATGGTTGAGGAATGCACTGAAGAGTCCCTTCTTAAGGCTGACTCCCTCCACTGCTGCATTTGGGATTCCCAATCCCGGGTGCTTTTAATTAGAAATTGGAGAAATCCCACACATCCCACAGTTTCTTACTGAGCCCATTAATCTGACCCTCCCAGGGTTCCATGATCTATCACACAACACCGGGGAGCATAGAAACAGCAAGAGGCAAGTGGGAGGAGAACTATTGGCAGGAGAGAGCTGGATGGGTTCTGATGTGACAGCTCTCTCTGCGCCCGCTGTCATTTTGCTTTACTAGAGGAAGATGGGATGTGTTAAGAAGCTGCAGTGCAAATCCCACAATGGAACCTTTTCAATGTACAAGGGGCAGTTCCTTAGGCCCATCTCTGGCCTCTCTCTTGCTGGGCTTACTTAGGGTTACCATTCGTCCGGCTTTTTGAACTAAAAATAGCATCCGGGGGAATTTGTAAATGTCCGGACTCCCCCCCCCC